>NC_043716.1:20853216-21000670 GCF_006229205.1 Suricata suricatta
CATTGCCACCAACAGTGTATGAGGGTGCCCATCTCTCCACACCCTCTCCAACAACTGTAGTCTTTTGCTTTGTTCACAAATGTAATATTTTTGATATTGTATAACTATGACATGTATCAGCATTTGGAAGCTCTGCTTAACATAGTGAACCAATGTTCCTTCTTTTTTTCTTTTCGAATTTTTATTTAAATTCTAGTTAGTTAACCTACAGTGCAATATTGGTTTCAGGAATAGAATTCGGTGATTTACCACTTACATACAACACCCAGTGCTCATCACAACAATGCCCCCTTTAGTACCCATCCCCTATCTAGCCCATCCCCCACCCTCAAAAATTTTTTTTAAGTTTATTTATTTTTGAGAGAGAAAGAACATGAGTGAGCAGAGGAGGGGCAGAGATAAAGGAAGAGAGAGGATCCCACGCAGGCCCCGCATTGCCAGTGCAGAGCCCTACATGGGGCTCAAAATCATGAACTGTGAGATCATGACCTGAGCCAAAACCAGGAGTTGGATGCTTAAATGACTGAGCCACCCAGGTGCCCCAGACAAGGGCTCCCTGGGTGGCTCGGCTGGTTAAGAGTTGGACTTCGGCTTAGGTCATCATCTCAAGGTTTGTGAGTTCAAGCTCTGTGTTGGGCTCTGAGCTGACAGCTCTTCAGATTCTGTTTCTCCCTTTCTCTCTACCCCTCCCCGACTTGCACTCAGTCTCTCTCTCAAAAATAAATATTAAAAAAAAATTTAAAAAAGAAAAGTTTATTGATAAGTTCCATATTTCATCTTGAAACTAATCTTTAAGAAACTATTATTTATTGAGCTTTGGTGTAGTATCAAAGAATATCCACATTTATCTGAAAGGCTGTTAAAATATTCCTCTTTCCCAATACATATTTATGTGAGGCCAAGCTTTCTTCATATGCTTTAACCAAAGACGAAATATCACACCAAATTGAAGGCAGAAGCAGATATGAGAATCCAGATGCCTTCTGTTAAGACCGACATTAAAAAGATATGAAAAGTGTAAAACAGTGCCATTATTTTAAACTATACATTTTTTTTGTTTTTGAAAGTGTAGTCAAGTTTCACTTAACAATGCTATTTATGTTAATATAAAATGAGTTTATTATTATTTTGAATTTTAATTTATGACAACTATTATAGATAGTCCACATAAAAGCTTTCTGGGTTCCTAATAATTTTAAGAATGTGAAGCAGTGCTGAGATAAAGAAGTTTGAGAACTACTGGCTTAAGATGTGCTTATGACTTTGCTAATTTGATTTTAGGGGATTGATCCATTTTCCTTAGATACTCTTGCAAAACATGGCATAGTAGCTCTTCGCAGAGCAAAAAGAAGAAATATGGAAAGGTAAGCTTGCAGATAATTATGTGTCCTAAGTTCTTAACAGATTAAATTGAAATGATTCCATGATATTCCTTTTAGTTTATATGTAAATTGTTGAGCAAAATAATAGCATACATGTTGCAAATTTTGTTTTTAGTTTCAATAAATAATGGAAATGTTAAAAATCAAGATTGGTAACCTACCTCATAACTTTGTGAAGGACAAAGAAGGTTTTAATCTTCTTAAAACAGATTTTAGGGGCACCCAGGTGGCTCAGGCAGTTAAGCATCTGACTCTTGGTTTCGGCTCAGGTCATGATCTCATGGTTTCGTGAGTTTGAGCCCCACATTGGGCTCTGCATTGACCGTTCGGAGTCTGCTTGTGAATTTCTCTCTTTCTCTCTCTCTCTCTCTCTCAAAAATAAAAAATTAAAAAATTGATAATTAATAACTAAAAGTCTTCTATTAGGTATCTTTTCACCTTTAAGAAATTAATTCTTTAATATTTTCTATAATCAAAGCTATGGTGACCTATGTAATTTCAGACCCTCTCTTGCTTGTGGTGGAATGGCTGTGAATTCTCCTGAAGGCCTCAGTATAGATTGTTTGGGGTATGCTGGTCTTGTACATGAGTGTTCATTAGTAAGTATATCTGTGGGCGGTGGTCATAAAGTGAAGAGCAAACTTTTGTTTGTTTTTACATACTAAACCTTTTATGTCTGAATAATCCCCAGGATATATTTTACAATTTATTTATCTAAATGTTTGCTAGGAGTTCAAATATAACTTAATGTTTTTAATGTGTATTAGTTATGTTTGATAAGAAAAATTCACATGAAGTTTTGGATTCTAATATTATAAACTAGGACTTCATTTCAAGTTATATCTCCTGGATGATCCTCTAGGGTGAAGAAAAGTTCACTTTTATCGAGGACTGTGTTAACCCTCGTTCTGTCACCTTGTTGGTTAAAGGACCAAATAAGCATACTCTCACCCAAATCAAGGATGCTCTAAGAGATGGACTTCGTGCCATCAAAAATGCCATTGAGGACGGTAGGCTCTCTTTTATGATGGATATGAACCTTATGTATTTTTAAAGTAGTACTAAATCTGTCATGACATATACAGTATCATAGAAGATATGAATGATAACTATTCTTTCATTTCACTTTGGACATTTCTAGCGTAGATTGTGAAGATTTTTCCATTGGAATATTTGTATTAAGTATGCTGTCCTTTTATTTTTTTAATTTTATTTTTTTATTTTTATTTATTTTTGAGAGACAGTGCAAGCAGGAGAGGGTCAGAGAGAAAGGGAGACTCAGAATCCAAAGACAGGCTCCAGGCTCTGAGCCAGCTGTCAGCACAGAGCCCAATGTGGGGCTCGAACGCACGAATCGTGAGATCATGACCTGAGCCGAAGCTGGACGCTTAACCGACTGAGCCACCCATGCACCCCTAGAAATTTGTTTTTAAAACCATGAAAAGGCTTTTATAGCTTAGAACACATTCCGTAACCTTAGATGCAGTGTAATTTTAAGAAAGGTTAGCACAGGATATTGGCATTTGTTATTTATTGATAATTTATAAACTGCCTTCTAAAAGGAGTTGGGGTAGGTAATTAAATAAAAAACACACATTTAAAATAGAACAATAAGCACATGGAAAAATGCTCCACATAATTAGTCATTAGGAAAATGGAAATCAAAACCGCAAAGAGATGCCATTTCACAGCTGTTAGGATGGCTGTAAATCAAAAAGCTGGATGATAATAAACAGTGACAAAGATATGGAGAGATTGGAGCCCTCGACATTGCTGGTGGGAACTGTTGGAAAACAGTAGGGAGTTCTTTAAAAAGTTAAACACAGAGATATTATATGACCCAGCAAATCAACTCTTAGCTATACCTTAATGTGCCTTTGATCAAAGTGTTCCAGTTACATTTGTAAAGACAAACTACACCAGTGAGTTGCCTTTGCATCTTTTTTGAAGATCAATTGTCTGTATTTGTGTGGTTTTATTTCTGGGTTCTTACTGTGTTCCACTGATCTATTTGTCTATCTCCATGTTAATATACTGTCCTGACTACTGTAACTTTATAAGTCTTGAAATCAGCAGTGTTAATCCTCCCATGTTGTTCTTTTCCAAGCTATTTTGGCTATTTAAAATCTTTTACATTTCCATATGAATTTTAGAATCAGCTTGTCAATTTCTACCAAAAAGACTGCTGAGATTTTGATTGGAGTTTCACTGAATCTGTAGAACACTTTGGGAGCAATTGGTATCTTGATATCTTAACAATATTGAGTCATGGTATATCTATTTTACCTTTTTTTTTAAAACAAGTTTAATTTTTTCAGTTTATTTATTTATTTTGAGAGAAGGAAACAGACAGACAGACAGACACACACACACATACACACACACACACACACACACACACACACACACACAATCCCAACTAGGCTCCATGCAGTCAGTGCAGAGCCTGATGAAGGGTTGGATCCCACAAACCATGAGATCATGACCAAAAGTCAGATGCTCAACTGAGACATCAAGGCGCCCCTATTTGGGCCTTCTTGACTCCATCTCAGCAATATATATAATTTTTTACCTCATCAGTATTTTGTAATTCTTAGTGGTATATCTTTTTTTTTGGATGTGTCTATGTATTTCATGAATTTTGATTCTATTGTTCATGACGTCCTTACAATTTCAATTTCTGATTGTTGTTAACATATAGATGTTGATTTTTCTTTACTGATCTTGAATTCTGCAACCTTGTTAAATAAACTCACTTATTCTAGTAGCTTTCTTATAGATTTAATTGAATTGTCTATATAAATGATCATGTCTGCTAATAAAGACAGTTTTACATGTTTCTTTCCAATCTGGATAACTTTTATTTCTTTTTCCCCTTTATTTCATGGGCTAGAAGCTTCAGCAAATTGTTGAATGGAAATAGTGAGAGTGGGCGTCCTTTCCTTGTTCCTGATAATAAGGGGAAATACTCAACCTTTCTCTATTGTGTTTAATATTTAGCTGTAGGTTTTTCCTGGAAGCACTCTGTCAGATTGAGGAAGTTCCCCTGTCTTCTGAGAGTTTTTATCATGAATAGATGTTGGATTTTGTCAATTGCTTTTTCTGTTGATCTATTGAGATGATCATATGGTTTTTCTTTTCTAGTTTATTAATGTGGTAAATTACATTGATTTTCAAATGTTCAACCAATCTTACATTCTTGGGGTAAACCCTACCTACTTATGATGTATTATTCTCTTTAAAAACGGATTACAATTTTTAAAATTAAAAATTGTGGATATAAGTATATAACTTGTCATTTTAAGAATTTTAAGTGTTACAGTTCAGTGGCAATAAATACATTCTTTCACACTGTAGCCATCACGATCATCTATCCACAGAACATTTTCCATCTTAAATACTGAAACTTCATACCCATTAAATAATAACTCTTGATTCCCCTCTCCTCCCAGCTCATGGAAGCTACTATTCTACTTTTTGTCTCTATGAATTTGACTCTTCTCTATACCTCATTTGAATGGAATCATCCAGTATTTGTCTTTTTGCATCAGCTTATTTCACTTAGCATCATATCTTCAAGGTTCATCCTTGAATGATATATCAGAACTTACATGGTTGTTCAGGCTGAATAATGCTACATTGTACATATATGTACCACATTTTATTTATCCATTTATCCACTGATGGAAACTTAGATCACTTCACCTTTTGGTTATTGCAAGTGATGCTGCTATGTATATCATCCTTTCTATATATTGTTGAACTTGATTTGCTCATATGCTGCTAAGAATTCTTTTGTAAGTCTTATTTATTTATTTTGAGAAAGATAGAGAGAGTGCAAATGAGGGAAGAGCAGAGAGGGAGATACAGAGAGAAGCATAAGCAGTCTCCCTGGCAACACAAGGCTCGATTTCGTGAACTCTGAGATCATGACCTGAGTAGAAGTCAGATTCTTAACCAATTGAGCCACCCAGGCATCCCTATGCTGTTAAGAATTTTTATATCTATATTCATAAGGGGTATTTGTGTATTTACTTGTAATGCCTTTATCTTTTTTGCTGACATCATAGAATGAGTTGGAAAATATTCTCACCTCTTTAATTTTCTAAAAATGTTGAATTCTTGTGTAGAACTGTATTATTTATTTCTTAAATGGTTGATAGAATTCACCAGTAAAGCTATGTGGGTCTGGAGTTTTCTTCATGGGAAAATTTTACTATGAATTGAGTCTTTTTAACAGATACAGAGGTATTCAGGTTATCTGGGTTTTTTTTTTTTTTTTTTTTTTGAGTTTGTGTCTTGAGAAATTTGTCCATTTACTCTGTCAGGATCATCAAACTACTGCCCATGAGCCAAATCCTATTTGCTGCCTGGTTTTGGTAAATGAAGTTTTATTGGGGTACAGCTATGCCCATTCACATATGTATTGCCCGTGGCTCTTTTGTGCTATAGTGGCAGAGGGGACTAGTTAAAAAGAGGGGTATGGCCCACAGAGCCGTAAGTATATATAGCTGATCCTCTGTAGAAAGTTTGCTAATCCCTGATCTAAATTTTCAAATTTATTAGCATAAAATTGTTCATAATATTCCCTTATTATTATGCTTCTAATGTCCATGGAACCTATAGTGATGTTACATTTTTCATTTCTGATGTTCATTTTTTGGGGCATTGTTCATTTTTATTTTATTGATTTCTACTCTCATTTTTATTGTTTTCTTTCTTCTGTTTATATTAGGTTTCATTTACTCTTTTCTAGTGATAAAGTTGGAAGTAGAGGTCATTGGTTTGAGACCCTTCTCCTTTCTGATATAGGCCTTTAGTGATATAAGTTTCTCTTTAGGAATTGCTTAAGTAACATCCCACAAATTGCGATATGTTGTGTTTTCACAGAATGAGATCAGGGAGGTTTTCAAAGTTACTGCCAATGTTCTGTTTCTTAAGTTGGGTGGGAGGTACAAGAGTACACTTATTTGTGCATTTATTCTTTATACTTTACACATGTAAATATTCTTTTGTGTATATTCAGTATTTTACAGGAACTTTAAAAAGTTTTTTTAAATTATGTTTTAATTCCAGTATAATTAACATACAGTGTTACTTCACAGGGAACTTTTAACTTTTCAAAAGTGTGAATGGGAAGCAAGGATGTAATCACCTTATGGGTAGACAACTCTTATGAACAGTTTTGTTGTGCAGGGAGGTGCAGGAAGGGGCTAATAATTAACAAATGATATGGGATGGGGCACCTGGGTGGCTCAGTTGTTTAAGCATTCGACTCTTGATTGCCGCTCAGGTCATGATCTCACGGTTCATGGGTTCAAGCCCTACCTCGGGCTCTGTGCTGACAGTATGGAGCCTGCTTGGAATTCTCTCCTTCCATCTCTCTCTGCCCCTCTCCTACTTACTTTCTCTCTCTTAAAATAAATAAACATTTAAAAAAATGATGTGGGATAAAGGAGAGATTCTTTTTGTGTTGTTTTGTTTTAAAGATGGGTGATTCCAAAACAAATTTGCTGATTCAAAGGAGACTCGTAAACTTTATAAAACCATACCAACAGATATAAAAGTCATATCCTGTTGTGAAAATTGATGTTTTTAAACAGAGCTTTTGCCTTAGAATAATGAGAACACCTATATTTTTCCTCAGGTCACAGTTTGGGTTTTGCTTCAGTACAGAAAACAAATACTTCATTAAGTCTCAAGAATTCTATACCGAAACAGTGGCCAAATTATCTTGGCCTAAAATTTTTTCAAATCAGATATTATAATTTATTACCTGTCCCTATACATGATAAATAATTACCTTTTACATGTAGTCATAAAGGAATAAGAGGAAGGTGGGAGGTATGTCTCCTTTTACAAACAGTGAAATAAGCTGTTTGCAGCCCATTGTCTGTACCATGCCCAGTTATTTAATGGTGTGTAACTGAAGGATGCTTCCTAAGACATCTAAGTAGTCACTGAACTATGCAACTTACTTTATTTCTGTGTCTACGTAGGTATCTTTTAGATGTAGGCAATATAATAGAATGCACTTGAATAGCTAACTGCTTTTTTTTCTGTCCCCCGCACCCTCCCCGTATGGAATATCTTGTCCATCTTTTTTTCCTCCAATAGGTTGTGTGGTTCCCGGAGCAGGTGCAGTTGAAGTGGCTATAGCTGAAGCTCTTGTTAATTACAAACATGGGATAAAAGGAAGAGCTCATCTTGGAGTACAAGCTTTTGCTGATGCCTTACTCATTATTCCTAAGGTACAACTATCCTAATGGCCAAAGAACGACTGGTCAGGTCTAAAGGTATTGGATTACAGATTGCCCACATGATCAAACACCAGAATAGAAAGAGTTTTAATTTGCATTTCCCCACCCAGTTTTGTCTAAGATATTTTACAGCAGAAGCAGGGGAACTTTTGGGTTAATAGCTCAGAATCCTTGTCAGGGTTTCATGAAATAACTGTTGCCCCCTTGCTCATCTCTGAGCTCTAAAAGTTGAAGTACGTCCAGAAATTTTCTACAACAATGGTTCATGATTAATCATAATGAAAAAGTTTAGAACTTAAAATTTAACTAGACTTTTGCGTAGATTTTTGTTTTGTTGGTGGTATCCAAGGTATTGTTACTTTAAACTGTGGGAATGGGAACTCCAAATACTAGCGCGCCTTTGTCATTTTCATTATAATTCCTAGAAAAGGAGAGAAACCAGATATTTTTTCCGTGTATCAACAGAAGGAAACAGAACTACCATTCCTTTTCCTTTGCCTTAATCTGGTTGTGAACCACTTAGAAACACAGAAGACCATGTCAAAGATGTTCTTACCATGAATTAAAACATTAAGAACATGGCTAGCAAAGTCTCTTTGGTAATTACTTTACAATTATTCACAGTTTGTAGAATCTTTGAAAATCAGATATCTATTTTTCTCTTTCCCCAAAACAGCAAAATCAATAAGTACGGATCAAGTAGTTGATAAACCGGTAAGCCTCGTATACAGCGGTAGTTTCTTTTTACTTATCAGCTGTTGGTTTGGCACTACTTGGAAATAAACCTGGTGTGGAGTCTGTAGCTCCATTCCTGTTTCCACAGGTCATGACTCTCTTCATGTTGGACATAAGCCTCGGCTAGAGGGACAAGAAGAGAAGAAACAATACCATTCTACTTCTCTACATTTTTTTACATTTTTATTTATTTAAGTAATCTCTACACCCAGTGTGAGGCTCAAACGCACAACCCTGAGATGGAGTCACATGCTCTTCCAGTTGAGCCAGCCAGGTGCCCCTCTTCCCATTTTTTATGAAATCTTTTGCAAGGAGGGAAATTACTGTAGTGGGGTGGGGATGGGGGTACTCTAATGCCCTCAGAGATTAGTGTGATGTACATAGGGAAAATGTTTAAGTAAATATACAAACTGCTGGAGACATAAAATAATAATTTGATTTAGATTAAGGACAGAAGTCTGCAAGGACACCTGGGTGTCTCAGTCAGTTAAGCATCAGACTCTTGATTTTGTCGCAGGTTCTCAGGTCATGATCTCACAGTTGTGAGCCTGAGCAGAGTTGGGCTTTGCACTGGGCATGGAGCCTGCTTAAGATTCTTTATCTCCCTCTCCCTCTGCTCCTTGCCCACTCATTTGTGTGCATGCACTCTCTCTCTCTCAAAAACAAAACAAAACAAAACAAACAAAATGCAATTCTTTAAAAGTAGAGGATTATTGTATTGAATGTTTTTTCACAAGACTATTCAAATATATGCGTGAAGGCATTTCACACATCTATTTATTATTATTTTTTATTCCTAAAGGTTCTTGCTCAGAGTTCTGGTTATGACCTGCAGGAAACCCACGTAAAAGTTCAGGCTGAACATTCAGAATCAAAACAACCTGTTGGCATAGACTTGAACACAGGTAAGAAAGTGAAGAAAAATTAGCTGCTTGGTAAAGAAAGAGGTTATACTACCGTGACCCAGAACTTATAGTAAGGGGGCAGAGATTTGGATGATTTCAGTATTTAAATTTTGGGTGCCCTTAATTTACTTTTGAACTTTTAAAAGAAAATATTCTTTGAAGAAATTGTTTTTGAGTGCTTGTTTGACTCTTGAGATTCACACAGAAGAAAAGAGACAAAAATCCCTGCCCTTGTAACCGTAAGTTATAGCAGGAAAGGCTAGGCAGTAAATAATAGCCTTAATAAGTAAGTTCCCGTAGGATTTATGAAGAAATACATTGTATGAAGAAAAAGAAAAGCACCGTATAAGGATGACTGTGAATGCCAGCGTGAAAGGGTGGGGAGGGGTTTGCAATTTAAAAAGAGAGGGTGCTCAGGGTAGGCCTAATTGAGAATATGTCTACAGAAAGAAAGGAAGTGAGGGAGTAGCCATGTTGGGGAACTGGGGAAAGAGTATCCTAGGGAGAGAGAACAGCCAGTAGAAAAGCCAGTGTCCGAAGTTTTTGAGGAGGAGGAGGGAGATGAGAGAAGTAATAGATTGTGCAGGGCATGTGGGCCAGTCTCAGGACTTCGACTTTAACTGTGGTGAAATAGGGAGCAATTTTCAGTAGAGGTGGGACATGGCCTAATTATGTTTAAAAGGATCACTGTGGTTGTTCTGTGGAGGGGAGTCCACTGAACAGCTGGAAGGTTGGAACTGCCATCAACCACATTGAAGAACTGAGGTGCAGCAGGTTGTGGGGGGAAGGCAGTACTGAGTTTTGGCAAAGTTAAGTTTTAAGTGTCTGTAGATTTTCAAGTATGAGTCTGGAGCTCGAGAAAGAGGTCTGTGGGCACCTGGGTGGCTCAGTCAGTTAAGTGTCCGCTTCAGCTCAGGTCATGATCTCACGGTTCGTGGGTTCGAGCCCCATGTCAGGCTCTGTGCTGACAGCTAGCTCAGAGCCTAGAGCCTGCTTCAGATTCTGTATCTCCCTCTCTTTCTGACCCTCCCCTGCTCACGCTCTCTCTCTCAAAAGTAAATAAAAAACATTAAAAAAATTAAAAAAAGAAAAAGAAAGAGGTCTGGGTTGGGGGCGCCTGGGTGGCTTAGTTGGTTAAGAGCCAACTTCTTCTCAGGTCAAGATCTCATGGTTCATGGGTTCAAGCCCCACCTCGAGTTCTGTGCTGATAGTCGGGAGCCCAGAGCCTGCTTCAGATTCCGTGTCTCCCTAGCTCCCTGCCCCTCCCCCACTCTCTCTGTCATGTGTGCGCGCGCTCTCTCTCTCTCTCTCTCTCTCAAAAATAAATAAAACATTAAAAGAAAAACTTTTTTTTAAAAAAGAAAGAGGTCTGGGTTGGAGATAAAAGCTTGAGACTCACCAGAGTGCATATAGTTCAAATTAAGAAGACTGGATGAGATCACCTAGGAAGTGAGTGTAGACAGAGAAGGAAAGAATCCAGGACTGAGCTTTTGGGTATTTGAAAATTAAGTGCTCAGGGAAGAAGAGGAAAAACCAGGAAAGTCAACAGAAAAGGAGCCACTAATACAAAAGAAAAAAATCAGGCTGAGCATGGTGGCCTGGGAGACAAGTGGGAAAGAGTAGTCAGGAGTCTGTGTTAAATGTTACTGATGGAGGAGGCCTGAGAACTGGCCATTGGGTTTGATTTGATACCATGGAGCTCACTGTGACCTGGACGCTAGTAGTGTTGGTGGTACATAAAGTACTGTTAGATGAGATAACCAATATTAACAGACTACATCAAGAGTGTAGTGTTAAAATTGTTTTTACTTTGCAGGTGAGCCAATGTTAGCAGCAGATGCAGGAATTTGGGATAATTATTGTGTGAAAAAACAGCTTCTTCACTCTTGGTAAATTCACATAAGGGGACATAATTCATAAATTCATATTTAGGGATATAGTGACATTAAAACTTGTTTATTATTTTTATACTCTATAGTGGAAAAACAGTTAAGTGTATAAAAAGGTGTGGTATCCAGTTATTAATGCTAGCTTCTGTTATTTTTCAGTCCCTTTTCCATTTTAATTCTAATAGTGTGAGATATAAGAAATGTTTATCTTCCTGTTTATTTGAGAGGGAAGGGAAAGAGGGAAATTGACTAAAATAGTACCACATGATAGTGGAAAAAGGCAAATAGTGTGCCAAAAATGAGCTCAGTTTTGACAGAATATAAAATCAAACTTTTACTTTATCAGCAAAGGGGTTGAAATTATAAGAGGTGATTTTTGTATTTATAATAGCTTTGTCTCATAAGATCTCACACCAACATCACTGATGAACAAAGTACTTTTAGTAGCTGATGATTCCTTATTATCTCTTTCCTCAGCGCAGTGATTGCCACCAACATTCTCCTGGTTGATGAAATTATGCAAGCCGGCCTGTCTTCTCTTAGAGGGTGATTGAAGTTCAAAATCAACTCTTCTGGAAGCTGAGATTTAAGTACACCTTATATCCAACTACCATTATATACTGAGCCATTCTCAAGTTTTGCCCAATAAATGTAGTTTATGTTTGTTGGTCTTAGCAGTCGCAATAATACTTCATCAATGTGTAAAGAATACAAGAAATATTTTCACAGTAAAGGAATAATAATGGAAATATTTTTCCTTAAGAGTTCTAACATCTGGGGCACTTGGCTGGCTTAGTCAGAAGAGCATTTGACTCTTGATCTTGGGGTTGTGAGTTTGAGCTCCACATTGGGGGTAGAAATTAAATAAGTATATATGAAATAATAGAGATATATATTTGGTCTTCCTCCTCAGTTCCTGTCATAAGAGCTTTTAAAACTTTTCTAATTTCCTGAGGAACAGGGGTGATAGGAACTTTTTTTGTTTTTTTGTTTTGTTTTGTTTTTGTTACAGTATTTAGTCTTAGCTTCCACTTCCAGCCTGGAGAGCTTCTCTTTTTATTTTTATTATTATTTTTTTTATAAAGACAGAGAGTGCAAGCAGAGGAGGGTCAGAGAGAGAGAGAGAGAGATACAGAATCTGAAGAAAAGCTCCAGGCTCTGAGCTAGCTGTCAGGGGCTGAACCCACAGACTGTGAGATCATGACCTGAGCCGAAGCCAGAAGCTTAACTGACTGAGCTGCCCAGGCGCCCCTAGCCTGGAGAGCTTCTACCACCACTGGAATCTCTGAAATTAATAAGTGTCTTTTTGTATGCTAATGAGTGACTCTTCATGGGCCCTTAGGAGGGCACTTGGGTGCCAGAGAGACCAATCTGGTAATGGGAAGTTTAGAACTTCCAATGTCTCCCCCACACCACCCACTCTACCCCTCTACCTCTGGGGTAGGTAGAAGGGCTGGAGATTGAGTTACTAGGTCATAGGTCATGCCACAGGTTGCTTAGGTCATGCCTATGTGATGAAGCCTACCTAAAAATTTCTAAATATTGGGGTTCAGAGAGCCTCCAGGTTGGTGAGCATGCGACGGGAGAGTTGGTGCACTCCAACCCTCCTGAGGACAGAAGCTCTTGTGTCTGGGAGCCTTCTGACCTCACACCATGTACCTCTTCACTAGGTTGTTCATTTATATCTTTTATAATGTCCTTTATAATAAGCTGCTAAATTTAAGTAAGTGAGTTCTGTGATCTGCTGTAGCAAATTATCAAACATGAGGAGGGGGTCATAGGAACCCTAATTTGTGGCCCAGTGGGGGACAGTCTTGTGGGATTGAGTCCTTGGTCTGTGGGGTCTGCACTAACTCCAGGTAGTAGGTGTCAGAATTGTTTGTAGAACACCCACTTGGTATCTGGAGAGTTGGAGAATTGATTGGCATGTGGAAACCCCACACACATTTGAAGTCAGAAGTGTTGTGAGTAGAGGAGACAGTTTTCCTTTCGTAGGCTACTGCACTTTTCATAAAATAGAATCCATGATGATTCTTAGATCTTTCGACAACTTTTAGTGAACAAAATATGGAGCACAGGCTTCCTAGTACCCAAGTCAATTTCCAGTTTATCAGGAGGTATGAATATAATAGGACAACATTTTATTCTTTTTTGAAAGTCCTTCAGTCACTTCTTGCTGCCACTTGTTCCTCTTATAAATATGACATCACTTTGTGAGTATAGCTTTGGGTTTCATTGATACATGACAGTTTATTTTGACTATAGTATATTATATTTTACCTGGCTTTTTGGTATATATGATCAGCAACTTACGCTCTGTGCTAGCTCTCTGACTGGATGGTTAAATAGAGTAGGGTCTCATCTGCAAAGGTGGGGATTGTTGGCACCAACATTGGGAAATAATTGTTTTTGGCTTTGAATGCAGCTTTTCTGTTTCAGTACTATAGCAATAGCTTTCTTGTTTGAAACACTGGGATTAATCTGTTTTTTTTTTCATTATCATTAGGCTACTTCCATTGATGCAAGTTGATAAGAGATTAAAATACAGCAGGTGCGTTAGTGGCACTTGGGCCTGATAGTGCATATAAAAGGTTTGTTTAACCATTTCCTGCCTTAGTTGAAAACCCATACTTTTGGGGTACCTGAGTGGCTCAATTGGTTAAGTGTCCGACTTTGGCTCAGGTCATGACCTCATGGTTCATGGGCTCAAGCCCCACAATGGGCTCTCTGCTGTCCATGTAGAACCCGCTTTGGATTCTCCGTCTCCCTTCTCTCTCTGTCCCTTTTCTGCTTTCTCTCTCTCTCTCTCAAAAATAAACAAAACATTAAAACAATTTTTAAAGAAATAAAACTTATACTTTTATACCCGTTTTTCTCCTGATTTGGTATGTTGTCAACATCTTTCCAAGTTAATAACCATGCTTCTGTGCCATATAATTTTTTTGTGGTTACATGACATTTCATTGTATGGCTATTCTGTGAATTTTTAATTGTGTTTTCAATATTTTCCCATTAGAAACAAATATTTCCTCTTTTATCTTCTATCCTTGTGTTATAGGATAGGCCTTTTAAGATGTGTATATAATGCATACTGCCAGACTTTTTCTTTTCTATGTAAAATGTTTAAATTATGAAAAATTTCAAATATATCAAAAATACTGAAAAAATATGATAAATACCTTTGTATTCTCCACCTAGGTTTAACAAATAGTAACATTTTGTCCTGTTTGCTCCCGTTTTTCTTTAAAGAAATAAAGTGCAGACGCTATTAACTTGCCCCTCTTTCCCACCCATACCCCATGTTTGCTTTTCCCGCCCTTTCTCCCTAAAAGAAGCCTGCCGAGAGGCAGTCTTTGATCTTTGGTATGTATCATCCTCATGCACTTAAAAAAACCTTTTCATATGTATGCATATGCCTGTAGCAATGCAAAAATTTTATTTTTGGGTATGAAAAGTGTATAAAATGTATATACTTTTGCTGCTTTAATTTCCTACTTGACATATAGTTTTGCGATTTATCCATTCATTTTTGCTGTTTTCAAGTATTCCAGTGTATTTCTATACTATAATGTACTTATCCATCAATGGACCTTTTGGTTATTTCTAATTTTACATCATTTTAAACATCACAGCATTGAGCTTCTAAGTATACATGTCTCCTTGGGCACATATATGAGAGTGTTCCTAGAGATTATACCTAGTAATGGAATGGCTTGGGTTTAGTGTTCCTCATCTTTATATTTACTAAGTGGTTATACCACCTTACATTCTCTCCTGCAATGTATGTAATGTATATAAGGGGTTTCATCCCCTTATAACCTTACCAAGTCTTGGTATTTTTAAAGTCTTAATTCTTGCCCATCTGAATTCTCGCCCATCTAGGCTAATTTGGCCTAATAGCAGTTGCCTTGATTACTAGTGTAATTGAACATATTTCTGTAAATCTATTGGCCATTTCAGTTCTATAAAATTGCCTATTCACATTGTTGCTCATTTTTTCAATGGGTTTGTCTTTCAGATTGGTACACCTATCTCTGTCTGTCTATCTGTATTTCACAATATTTTCTCCCAGATTGAGGCCTTCTCACCTTTGCAAAGTACACAGAATAATCTGATACACATATTTTTATTCCTATATACTGAATTTTTTGTGCCTTTACAAGAAATTCTTCTCTACTCCAATAATAAAGATATATTCTTATATTTTATGAGTTTTCAGATTTTATCACTTTTAGGCCTTTAATTGATCTGGAATTTATTTTCATGTATAGTATCTGTTATGGATCTAATTTTTTTCCCCCACATTGCCCACCAAGTGTTCTCAGACTCGCTGATTTATGATATCCCCTCTATCATACATTGCATTCTCTTGGGTTGATCAAATTTTTAAATTTGTGTTTGTTTCTGGCTTAAATATTTTGTTCCCTTGGTCTGATAGATTATTATAAAACAATATTGATATACAATATTGTTTTAATTCTTAAAACTTTGTAAAAAGTCTTGATATGTGGTAGGATGGTTCCCCAACCCCTTCTTTATTTTCTTCAAAATTGTTTTGGCTATTACTAGATCTCATCTTTTCCTTCTTTCATATGAATTTTAGGATAAGTTTGTTGAGTTATGTTTAGAACTGCAATTATTTTATCGATTATTTCAGATATAAATGAATGTAGAATATATGTACACACCTCTCACTCATAAATATTTAATATCATTTCATTTGTATCTTACTAAGTGCTTCAACTGTTTTACATTAGTATAAATGTTTTGTTTTCAATAAAGCTGTAGGTTTTCCATATAAAAATGTATCTTTGGTTAGCTTTATTCCTATGTGTCTTGTTTTGGAAGCTATTATCAATGGGATGTTTAAAAAATTGTACTTTTTAATTATTTGTCACTGTACTATTGGCCCTTTATGGAGTTTCATATATTGGCTTTTGTATTCCACAACCTTGCCAAACTCTTATTACTGCAGTAGTTTTTCTGTAGATTATTTTGGATTATTTGGGTTGATAATAACAGCTCTTTAATCTAGTCCTTGTACAACTCTGTTGTTTTTTTGTTGTACTGAGCTTTCTAAGACTTTATATGTTCAAATGGAAGTGGTGATGGCAGTCACCTATATTTTGGTCTTGCCTTTAGAGGGGATGTTTCTACTATTTTACTAGTTTTGTTTTTTACCGTGAAATGTTGATTGATAGCTAGATACATAGGCTTAAGTCTGTACCTATTTCTGTTTTGCTAAGAGGTCTTTAAAAAAAAGTTATGCTTATTGGATTTTATCAAATGCTTTATGTACACATTGAGATTTCTTTAATCTGTTAAATGTGGTGACCTACTTTAATAGATTTTTAATGTTAAACTATTCTTGTATTCCTGAGATAAATGTTGTTTGATTGTACACCACATTTGATGATTCTAAGATGCAGATTTTTCACATTTTGTCATTAGAATATATTTCACAGTCAATGGCATCTTCTAACTGCTTTTGTTTGAACTTGGTCACCTGAAATTCCCTAGTGTTTTAGTCAGCAACCATTTAAGGATCACTTGAGGAAGAAATATTAGTCTTTATTATTGATTGAAAACTTTCATTGTTATCTTCTGGTATGTTAAAGAAAGTTTCAGCATCGAAACTTTGAAAATGTGTGCCAGTGGCTTAGAAGAAAATGCCAGAAGAATGGTAGAGTATCTTCAATGAAATGTACCCCACCACTGCTTGATGGCAAGAATGAAAATCAAAGACTCTGAGCTGAAAAGTGATTTAGAGGAATTAGACTCTAAATATGGAGATCTTACCTTATTTATTTTTTTGCTTATGTTTTCCTTGTTATGAATGCATGAGAATGATGGATGACAAAACCTATGTGAGTCTAGAAAATCTTCTTAAGTGTGGAATAAAATGTCTGAGGTATAAGAAAGCATTATGTTATGGTTGAATGACAGCAGATTTTCTTTCTTAGTATTTAAAGTAACAGTGTATCTCATAGTCAGTGACATTTTGAATTCAGTGAAATTTTGTATTAACTTTTTGTACATTGCTGCACTTGACGCTAATATTTATTTAAGTTTTTGCATGTGTTCAAAATATTATTGGTTCTACTTGTTCATTTACTACAGCCCTTTGTTGATTTATGATGGAATTAAATCCTGATAAACTCATCATAAGTTGAAAATATCATAAGTTGAGGGCCCCTGGGTGGCTCAAACAGTTAAGTGGCCGACTCTTGGATTCAGCTTGGTTCATGATCTCGTGGTTCATGAGTTTGAGCCCTGGTTGGGTTCTGGGCTGACAGTGGGGAGCCTGCTTGGGATTCTCTCACCCCTTCTCTCAAAATAAATTAAAAAAAAAAAAAAAGAAAAGAAAATACCCTAAGTTAAAAATGCATTTGATGTACCTAACCTACCAAACACCATATAGTTTAGCCTAACATACCTTAAACATGCTTTTGCAGCATTTTAAAGTCAAAATCTTATAAATTAAATCATTGTAAGCTGGGGACCATCTGTATCCTTGTCTTATTTTGGTATAAATGACATATTAACCTCATAAAATGAGTTGAGAGTGGTTTCTCTTACTCTTTTCTTTGGAGTAGTTGAGTCATTAAAATGGAGAGTTCTCTTCTGGATAATTTGGTCTTAGGCTAGTTTTTAAATGGGAGGGATAGAGTTTTGATTCCTGATTCAGTTTTCTTCATTGTTGGTTTCCTTTAATTTTATGTTTTTTATTTATTTTTGAGAGACAGAGAGAGAGACAGTGTGAGCAGGGGAGGGTCAGAGAGAGAGAGAGATACAGAATTTGAAGCAGGCTCAGGCTCTGAGCTAGCTGTCAGCACAAAGCCTGATATGGGGCTCAAACCCATGAACCGTGAGATCATGACCTGAGCCAAAGCCGGACGCTTAACCGACTGAGGCACCCAGGTGCCCTAGTTTTCTTCATTGTTATAGGTCTTAAGTGTTTTATTTTCTTTTGAGTCTGTTCTGATAATTTATATTTTTATAGAAACCCTCTATAAATTGATGCTTTTTCCTTTGTATTACTCTAGAGATGCTGGCTCTTTTAGCTATGATGGGGTAGATGAGGTGGGTGGAGAGAAGATAATATTTTTCCTTTTCCATTCTTTTACTTTCTTGGTTATTAAGTTAAAAAATTTTTTTAATGTCTTTATTTTATTTTGAGAGACAGAGACAGAGAGCAAGCAGGAGAGGGGCAGAGAGAGAGGGAGACACAGCATCTGAAACAGGCTCCAGGCTCTGAGCGTTAGCACAGAGCCCGATATGAGGCTCAAACCCACAGACTGTGAGATCATGACCTGAGCCGAAGTAAGATGTTCAACCGACTGAGCCACCCAGGTGCCCCATGTTACTAAGTTTTAAGTATGGCTCTAAAAACAGCCTATAACTAGATTTTTATTTTAAAAATTCAGTCTGACAGTTAAAATATTTTTTTAATGTTCATTTTTGAGAGAGAGAAAGACAGACTGCAGGTTCGGGAGAGGCTTAGAGAAAGGGAGACAGAATCTGAAGCAGGCTCCAGTCTCTGAGCTGTCAGCACAGCTTGAACTCATGATCTGTGACCTGAGCTGAAATTAAGAGTCAGCCACTTAACCAAATGAGCCACTCAGGCATCCCTATTTATTTTTGAAAGAGAGAGAAGTGCAAGTGAGGGAGGCAGGAAGGGGGATAGAGAAAGAGAGAGAGAGAGAGAGAGAGAAAGAAAGAAAGAGAATCCCAAGCAGGTTCCACACTGTCAGTGCAGAGTCTGACATGGGACTTGAACTCACAGGCCGTGAGAGCATTACCTGAGCTGAAATCAAGTCAGATGTTTAACTGAGTGAGCTGCCCAGGCTCTCCTCTGACACTCTTTTAACCGGCAAGTTAATTTTTTTTTTATGATTACTGATATATTGGATTTATTTCTCCCATATAATTTTGGTACTTTCTGCTTACCTCTTTTTTTTTTTAATGCTTTTCTTCTTTTACTTCTATTGAATTGATACAGTAGTATAGTTTATTCCCCCCTCTTTACCCTCTGCTCATTTGGAAATCATATACCTTATTATTGCTTTAAAGATTTTAACTTGCATACTTAACGTAGTTACTGACTTTCTGCTCCTCCCTATCAATAAAAACTCCTTAAGACATTTTAAATGTGGTCATTCCCTCTTGTTTTACATATGTTCTTATTTAATATTTTAGTCTCACCTTATTTTTTAAATCCCCTAAGTTAGTCATAATAATAATTATTGTTTTATATAGCTAGCTATTGTTTATAGTTTCCATATGCTTATTCATTTCTTCACCATTCTTTCTTGAAATTATCTTTTTCCATCCAGGCTCACTTTCTTTCTTACTGATGCATATATCCTTGGTCCTTGTTGTGCAAGTCTGGTGGTGATACCCTCAGTTTTCCTTCCCTCAAGAGGTTTTTAAAACTGCCCCCCTTCCACTGAGCAGTAATTTAGCTGAGTGGAGCATTCCAAGTTAACCATTATTTTCTCTCAGCACTTTGAAAATATTATTCATTGTTTTCTGCTATTGCATAACTGTAATTTCAACAGTATTGCCAAAGTCCCCTCAGGAGGGGTTGTGCCAGTTTGTGTTCCCATCACCAATTTGTAGAGCATGGGAACCCACTTTTGCCTTTTTATTTTAGACTCAGGTAGCATAAGGGTTTTTTTTTTTTTTTTTTTTAAGTAAGCTCTATGGCCAATGTGAGGCTTGAACTCTCACCCCCGAGATCAAGAGTCAGGCTCTACTGACTCAGCCAGCCAGGTGCCCCTACAGCATAAAATCTTCATCTGCGCCTGAGCACAGTGCAGACTTTGGGCTTCAATTTCTTGTAGGAGCCCTGAGCAGAGCCAGTTTCCTTACCGGTTTGCGTGGCGGTGAGGTGGGGAGAGTTTGTCTAGCATCACGGAGAGGTGGTCTTTCCAAGGCTCTTCTTTCACTTAGGGGCGTGGTGTCAGCTCCATCCTTCAAGGATGGCCGTGTTCCTGTGTGGGCATCAAAACTGGACACTGGACTGGATCTTATGTCTAGTTTCATATTTTCCTGGGCTTCTATCTACGATTCACCTTTAGAGTTTATCACTCTGTGTGGGTTTTCTCATGAGGAAAATATACCTCTCTTTTAAACTTCCATATAGTTTTTATTTTTTGTTTGTTTGCTTGTTGTCTGCTACTTTTCATTCATTTAAATTGTGTAAAATATGAATAACATAAAATCATTTAAAGCATACAGTTCAGTATTTAAAGCATTGAGTTCCTTTATATTGATGTGCAGCCATTATCACCATCCATCTCCAGAACTTTTTTTCTTTCAAAACTGAAACGTTTGACCCATTAAACAACAACTCCCTGTTATCTTCTCTCCCCAGCCTCTGGCAACCACCATTCTGCTGTCTGTGTCTGTGAGTTTGACTACTCTAAGTACCTCATATGAGTAGAATCATATCGTATTTGTCCTTTGTGATCGGCTTATTTCACTTAGCATAATGCCTGTAAGATTTATCTCTGTTATGGCAAGAACTGGGGATTTCCTTCCTTTTTAAGACTGAGTAATATTCCATCGTATGGGTGTATCACATTTCATTTATCTACTCCTTTGTTGATGGGCACTTGAGTTGCTTCTTCCTTTTGGCTGCTGTGAGTAATGGCTATGAACATGTGTATATAAATATCTATTCATGTTCCTGCTTTCAGTTTTGGGGATATACACCGACTTCCCCAGAGTGGAATTGTTGGATCATGTGTTACATATGTACATATTACATAACTATCAAGCAGTGTACAAGGGTTCCAATTTCCCTGCATTCTTGCCAATACCTGTTCTTTTCTGTTGTTTTTAAAAAGTTTATTTACTTTGAGAGAGAGAGGTGGAGGGGTAGAGAGAGGGAAGGAAGAGAATCCTAAGTAGGCTCCGCACTGTCAGCATGGAGCCCAACATGGGGCTCGAACCCACGAACTGTGAGATCGTGCCCTGAGCCAAAACCAATAGCTGGATGCTTAACCGACTGACCCACCCAGGTGCCCTGTTATTTTTTTTTTTCATAATGGCCATCCTAATGAGTATAAAATAGTGTATCATAATGTGCCATATAGTTTCAAGTATGCTGCATTTTATCTGGCATTTTTCTGTGTTTGTGACTTGAGGGGAGGTTCTCCACATCAGCTAAATCTATGTGCTACAACTGCCAGACCGATCCTGTTTTAATGCAAATTGCTTAACTAATTTTCTGTCTTCTGTAGAGTAGCCAATTTTTAAGTACGTGGAAATTTGTAACAATTCCCTTAAAAAAAAAAAGAGTTTATCCAAGTTTGTTTCATAAACCTCTCAGTTCCAGGTAAAGTATCATGAGCCAAGAATCGTTATCCTCGTCTGCTATTCTCCTAACAGTTTGTTTCTTACCTGTCTTTTTTTTTTTTTTTTTACAGTCCATTCCATAACAATAACTCTTTCTTTGGGATCACTTTATTGGTGCCATCACTACTGCTTTATGTTTTGATCCTGTCCGATAGTCATACATTACTACCCTCCCAACCTCCCACAATACCACTGCCATCCCAGGGTTTTGGCTCTTGAACATAATTCAGTTTAATATCTCAAGTATTAAGGCCTTGTAACAATCCATTCACTCTTCCTTTACAGCTGCCTATATAATTGTCAAAGAGATCTAGGAGAACAGGGATACAATCATTAAGGACATCCC
Source organism: Suricata suricatta (assembly GCF_006229205.1). Taxonomy (NCBI): domain Eukaryota; kingdom Metazoa; phylum Chordata; class Mammalia; order Carnivora; family Herpestidae; genus Suricata; species Suricata suricatta. The sequence goes on from NC_043716.1 coordinate 20,875,099, forward strand.
CAGTGACTCTGTAAATAGACTTGCTTTCCTTATCCGAGTCTAGATTAAGGTCTTTAAGCTTATCAATGAGGAAATCAAGTGCCTCATGAATTAGAGTTAATCTTCAATCATACTTTTCCTGGCCAGATGTTTAGACTATCCAGGAAAGGGACAGGAATGGGAAACTGGAAGATCTGTGTTTTAGAATTTAGAAGATCAGTGATTTAATGCTTTAGTGAAAAACAAACAGGTGCTGCTAAGCTATTTCTTTTCTTTAAAAAAGTTTCTTAAAAAAATGTTTATTCATTTTTGAGAGAGCAAGCAGGGTAGGGGCAGAGAGAGAGGGAGAAGCAGAATCCAAACCAAGTTCCAGACTCCTAGCTGTCAGCACAGAGCCTGACATGGGGGCTCGAACCCATGGACCATGAGATCATGCCCTGAGCCGAAGTCAGACACTTAACCAACTGAGCCACCCAGGCACCCTGCTGCTAGGCTATTTCTAAAGATTGCCTCACGACAGACTTGATTATGGATTCTTGACTACACTACTCTTTAGGTTTTTTTTTTTTTAAATAAATATTAGCCTTTCTTTAAAGAAAGATGAGACTTGGGCATCTGAGTTGGAACCTTTACTGAGGGGGCATTATATCTGAGGACAGAGAGAGAAGAGAAGTACCAGGATGCTGATATTTCCCCAGAGCCTACAGATGGCAAGAATGGGTTTCCCATGACCAGGTTTGCCATCTTCTCTATGCTCTTGATAGTACAGAACTGAGCTGATGACAGTCACAAAAAGCAATGACTGCAGTTTCCTTCCTTCTGAGACTTTCTTAACATTTCTCAGTTACTTTGTCCCAGAGTCAGCTGGCATAGCCCCGTGTCCGCTCATTCCCTGGGCCAGGATGGAGCCAAGTGTCTTGTTGGACAAACAGCCTGTGGGCCTAAGTCTGGCTCCTGCCCAGGCAGGAGATAAATCTAGATGCAGAGGTTGAAGAACAGGTTTGGGCCATATGCTTACCTGGCAGGTGCTTCACAAAAGCTCAAGATGCATAGGGTATGGCTGTGAAAGCAGTAAGCTTAAAAGGATCTTTCCTGTTGCCTCTTTCTTCTCTAGCCCTGGAGCTGTATGCAGTGTTTGTTTGCGGGTGGGGGGGGGTTGCCACTGACATATGGGAGCCACCATTCATTGTGCTTGACTCTTCTATCCATTGTCAATGCTCCACATTCCTGACACTCAGGCAGTATACCCACGTTCTTTGTGACAACCAAGAATGCCCTTGCATTTCCAGATGTCCTCTGGAAGATGGTACCACTGAAGGAAACTTAAACTGTTCAGGATCTACCTACTTGGATATCATATATCACTTTCTTGTCTTCACTAAACTTCAGCCTCAAGAAGTACTCCTTTCTCCCTCAGCCCCAGTCTGGCTCAGAGAATGTGATGGGCTGTCTTGTGGGAAGGACAGTGTTGGAGGCTCCCTCTGTCACGGAGTTGTCTCTGTAGAGCGGGGTTGTGCTGACAGCTGAGAACGCTGGCTCTGGAACCAGAGGGTGTGGCGTCATATCCTTGACCGTCTGTTGGCTGTGTGACCTGGGGCCGGTTAACTAACCAAGATTTTCTCATCTATAAAAGGGGGACGCATTGTACCTATCTTACAGGATTGTTGTAGGCATAAGTTAGTGTGTATAAGTTGCTTCACACAGTTCTTGGTCCATGGTTTGTACTTAACAACTCTTTAGCTATTATTATTGTAATTACTATCAATGGTATGCATTAGAGAAGTGTTAGGCATATAGTTGGTTACATAAATAGAGTAAAATCAACTAGTGACAGTAACCCCCAAGCTTCTGGCCTTAGCTGTTGGAGCTCAAGAAGTGTCAACACTGCTTTGACTGTGGGACCAGGATCATGCTGCCTGGAGGCGGGTTGGATGCCTGAGAATATGCCAAAGGGGTGTGTCATGTGAGTGTTTTCTTTCCTGTTTCCCAATTTAACACAATCAGTCTCCACCCTAGACTATGATTGATATGAAACTTGCATTTTTTTTTTTTGGAGAGGGGGTGCATAACATTGCTGAAAGGCCATAAGGCCTGTGAAGCCATCTTCCCTACAAGTATAGGGTAAATATTTCTGCCTAAGCACTGTGTGACATGAGTTGGGAGCTCTTTTCTGTTGCTCCAAATTAAACTTTCTGGAGATGCAGGCTTGATCTTGAAGAGCCAAACTGACGCCATGACAGGATTCAGATAAGCCTCAGAAACTAGAAGGCCTAAGTTACTGTTTTCCCAGGAGTGACTTAGCAGCGGAGGAAAGAAAAAACAACCCACATCCACCTATTGCCTGAGCGAGCACCGCCCCTAACCCGGGCCGATCATAAGCCTGATGTTCCTGCTGTTTAGTGAGCCCGCTTAGTTTTAAATTAGCCAATCACCCCGCACCGCACCAACCTCTGCCGATGCGCCGTCCTATCCTATTGTAATCCCTGCCCCTCACTCCGCCCTTCACCCCATCCCTCGCCCCTACCGCCCCTACCGTAATAAAAACCCTGCCTGACTGATGAGAGGGCTCTCAGCACGGATCCACTGCGTTGGTGAGGTCTGAGAGACGAGCTTAAGCCCGAATAAACGCTCCTTGCTTTTGCATACGTGATTTGGACTCCCTGGTGGTCTTGGTTTTTGGTGACCCCGTAATCTAGGCGTAACAATCGTACACACGCATGTGGGTAAGCCGGAAGTGTATGGTCTCAGGGCACCAGCAATGGCCCGACACTTGAACTTTTCTACTGCCTTTGGTTAAAATTCTAACATCAGCATTTAATTCTTTTGTATTAAGCATTATCTGCTTTCTGGGTTTTTGTTTTAAGGTTTTTGTTTTTTAATGTTTATTTATTCTTGAGACACAAAGAGACAGAGCGTGAGCAGGGGAGGGGCAGAGAGAGAGGGAGACACGGAATCTAAAACAGGCTCCAGACTCTGAGCTGTCAGCACAGAGCCTGATGCAGGGCTGGAACTCATGAACAGCGAGATCATGCCCTGAGCCACCCAGGCTCCCTTCTGCACACCTGCATTTTAAACAAAAACCCAGAGGGCACCTGGGTGGCTCAGCTGGTTAAGCATCTGACTTTGGCTCAGGGCATGATCTCACTGTTCCTGAGTTTGAGCCCTGTGTCAGGCTCTGTGCTGACAGCTTAGAGCCTGGACCCCGCTTGGGATTTTGTGTCTCCCTCTATCTCTGCCCCTCCCCTGCTCATGCTCTGTCTCTCTGTCTCTCTCTATCTCTGTCTCTCTCAAATATAAATAAACATTAAAAAATTAAATGCAGGTATGAAGAGAAAAGCTAACATAGCAGGCCTGACTCATTTGAAAGGGCTGCTTCTAAGGTTGGTTCCTAGTTGGCATCTGGTAGCTTGGATATGGGGTGTTCCCCCCACCATTAACTGGTAAGAGGGGCTCACTGTGCCTAAGCTAAACTGCCAATGGTATGGTTTATGCTGAACATTTGCTTTCCTTCTGGGAGTCTCGGGCTTGGGTTTATCTCAGGCATAGAGTGCGTACGTGACCAGCCTCCAGTGTAAACCCTGGTCACTGAGTCTCTGATGTCCTTCCCTGGCTGGCAAACTCCACATGTGTCACAGTTTTTTGCTGGGAGAGGTAAGAGTGTCCTGACTGACTCCAGTGAGACAGGGCCTTGGAAAATTTGCACTTGATTTCTTTTGGATTTAGTCCCATGTGCTTTTGCTGATCTTGCTTTGTATTCTTTTTCTGTAATAAATTATAGCCATGAGTATGACTATATACTGAGTCCTTTGAGTCTTCCTAGTGAATCAGTAAACCTGCAGGTGGTCTTGGGGGCCCCCAACACAACAATATTCCTGATATCACACGAACACTATGGAACAATATCCGAGCAAAAATCCTCAATTAAATATTAGCAAGCCAAATCCAGTATCATATAAAAAAGACGTTTTGTATAAAAACGTTTGTATGACCAAGTGGGATTTATCCCAGGAATTAAAGGTTGTTTTTACATTAAAAAATCTATTAATATACCATATTAATAGAATTAAGGACAAAACCCATACAATTATCTCAATATACACACATAAGGAAAATCATTAACAAATTTCATGCTACAACTCAATAAACTCAGAGTAGAAGGAAACTTCCTTAACCAAATACGTCCACTCACCTCTTTTTTTTCTTTCAAGTTTTATTTATTTATTTTGAGAGAGAGTGTGTAAGTGGGAGAGGAACAGAAAGAGAGGGAAAGAGAGAGAGTCCTAAGTAGGCTGCGTGGAGTCCGATGCTGGGCTTAAACCTACGAACCGTGAGATTATGACCTAAGCCAAAATGGAGAGTAGGACGGTTAACTTACCGAACCATCCAGATGCCCCACTGACCTCTTTGATTTAACATGGTATTAGCAGAAGAACTGTGTTCCCAGACAACATTATCTGGTATCTAGAAACTCTAAGGAATAAATAAACACAAGTATCTTCAGAGAAGAGCACATTGTCAAGTTTGCATGAGAATGAATATGATGATTTTCTTCCTGGAGTCCTCAAAGAGCCTGGCACCTTGGGACTTGGAGACAGAAGAGGTGTTGAATAGGAAGTCAAAAATCTGCCTGCTACCTGGTCAGTTTGTGGTCAATTCATTTACTAGAGTTTATGGGTCACTGGGGAGACAATCTACTGAGAGCAAAGGATGTAGGGGTGTTGGCTGTTTAAAACTCTGCTGTCCTGCCTGTGCCTTCTCATGAATCACTGAGAGGGAACCGGGCTCTTAGCAAAGGGAAGAGGGACGTAGCTTTTGGAAACAGATTCAACTTTGAATCCTGCTTCTTTCCCTTACTTAGCTGTGGGATTTGGGACAATGTGTCAGCCTCAGTTTCCAAATAGGGATGGTGGTAATAACTACTGTGTCTGTTAAGGCATGCATTGGACTGCCAGCAACTGAGATGAGGAATAATAGTAACTTAAACAATAAAGAGTTTATTACTCATGTTCAAGGCAGGGAGAACAGGCTTGTGTAGTGGTTCCTCGGTACCATCTGGGACCCAGGACCCTAATTTTTTTGTTCCACTATTTGGAACATAAGATTTCCATCCTCAGAGTTGCTTTTATGATCCATGATGTCTCCTAGATCTTCAGCCTTCATAACTGAGTTCCAGGCAGGAAGCAGGAGAAAAGGAGAAATAGCCCAAAGGGCCCAACTCAGAGTCTGTTCGGTTCAAGGATGTTTTCCAGAAGTCCCACACAATGACTTCTTTGACATTTCGTTGGCTACAACTGAGTCTTATGGCTATACTAACTGCAGTAGAGTTTAAAATGAGTCCTTAGTAGAGTCTTAAAATGAGTTAGGCTCATTGACACTCTCCATAAAACCAGAGTTGTCATGCTCTAGCGGTAGGGAAGCATGACACTGGATAGGCCAAGCAGCTCCAGCCACATCTACCTTGCTGAGCTCGCTGATGGAAGGACTCAGTGATGTAATACACAGAAAGCCAAGCTCAGAGCGGGAGCTCGTGAGAGTTTTTCCCTACCCCACCCAAGGCTCTCACTTGCTTCAGCCAGCAGTGAGATGAATGTTCCTTGTGGAGCCGAGTGAAGGATGCAGAAGATGAGTGCTAGCCGAGGGATCCTTCTGGCACTACATGGATGCCCATACGTGCTTTTGGAGGAATGAAAGACCACGGGATTTGGAGTCAGGCAAAGCTCATACTTGAATCTTGTGTTTGCCACTTCCTGGTAAGGTTACCTAACCTCTTGAGTCTCCATGTCCTCATCTATAAATTGGGCATGATGATAAGTTACTTCACAGCCTGTGAAAGGATCAAATAGGAAAGCACTTTGTGAAATTCTCAAGCACTGAATGGATAGCGTCATCATTGAATTTTATGGGGAGAAAAACAGTATGGGAGGCAAAAGACACTCCCTGAGTTCCCCTCCCTCCACGCCAGCCTTGCTCAGCCTGCTTCTCTTCAGGCCATCTTTGTGCACATTCCTGTCCCTACACAGCATCCTCCATAGCCATGGTCGTGGACCGTAAAGCCAGCCAGCACGGGCTGGGTCTCCGCTGTTTCTTTACTGGTTGACTCTTCGAGTAAGTTACTTAACTGCTTTGTGCCTCAGTTGCCTCATCTGTAAAATGGCATCATCGTAGCTTCCACCTCACAGAGTTGTTGGGAAGATGAAGAGACTTAACACAGCTTTAAGAACAGCTCCCCGCACACGCTGTCGGCTGCTCTTTTTATTTGGCATTCTCCTTCTCTCTGCCAACTTTGTCTACACTGTGTGCTCTTTTCCCTTCCCCACTGAAATTCATATCCTCTTGTTTCTTGTGAATCATAAAGCGCCTCTTCTCCAGTCCCTGTGGCCACTTCGGCAGCTCTCCCTCACCACTGGCTTCTCTTTGGCGATGTCTCAGTGGATGACAGTCTGCCACCTCCTTCCCCCCACAGAACCTTAAGCGGCAGCAGAGCAGAACTTGGGAGTGGGGGTGTTGCTGTGGCAGGAATTGGGGGGGAGGGGGAAGGCTCCATCAGGAGGGCTCTGAGTCTCCAGTCCCCACCCAGCACTGTGGCCCGGAGGCCTTAACTTGCACCACCCCGCCCACCTCTGCAGCCTCATTGCTCTTCTTCCCCACCCCAGCCACTCCTCTTCAGCCACGCTGGTCTCCCTGCTGTTTCTTTCTTGGGGACTTGGCTTTTCTCACAGCCCAGAACACTCTTCCCCCAGGGCCCTGCCTGCCACCTCCCTCACTTAATTTAGTCACACTTTTTTTCAGATAACCCTGCCTCCTCCCATGTTCTGTATTGTCTGCTTTATTTTTCCTGAGACTACTCATCACTACCTGAGATTTCAATAAAATGCTCATTGTTAATTGCTGATCTGCCCCGCATCAGAACGGAAGATGCTTCCTGTCCCCAGCTGAGTCCTCAGTGTCTAGAACAGTCCCTGGCACAGAGCAGGGGCTCCAGGAGCCTTTGTTGATGGAGTGGAATGCTGGTTAGTGCTGACCTTTCTCTGACCATTTTTTTCCTTTCTGGAGCCTAAGGTGGGGGGTGAACCTGGGGTGGGACAGGAAGGAGGAGGCCGGTTGTCACCTGTGGGCTTCAACAGCAGGGCTTGGGGTGCTGTTCTGGGACCCCCATTTTCTCCTCTCCTGGCCCCAGGTCCTCAGCACTCACAATCAACGTTAGTTGTAGTCAGTTTCATATGCGTTGTCTTCATCTTAATTGTCACACGGATCAAACAGTTGACCTCAGGTAACACTGGTCACTGTGTGAGGGGCTTGCCCTCCCACCCTCCTGCCTTTATGGCATGCTGGCCCAGTACAGAGAATCCAGGGCACAAGACTTTCTCGTCCTTGGGACAGGTGTGGGGCTGCTGCAGGCCAGGCTGGCATGGACAGACAGGACTGAAGGGCAGCCCTTTTCCAACTTGGGCCTCATCCCCTGGCCCAGAGCCCACTCAGGGCCAGCCTGCTGCCCCCCTCCCCAGACTCTACGTTTTGCTGCAGGCTATTAAGGGCCCCCATCTGCACACCTCTCATTAATTAAAAATGCTGCAAACCATCTGTTTGAGAGGAAGCCTCAGAGAGGGGCTACCTGCCTGAGGCTGCATTTTCTCATACTTTCCAACTTTAATTGAAAACTTAATTTTAGAAGAAAATCCAGACCCATAAACAAACCCTTCTTGCTGCTGGTGGCAGTGATTGGTGGAGGGGGGGTAGGTCAGGTGGGCTTATTGGCAACAGAGGCTCTGGAGTCCGGGGCAGTGTGCTGGGCAGAATTCAGGAACTTGGGCTGGCCAGCTTATCAGAGGCGGGGGAGAGAGGAGCTAAGAGCCAGAAGCCGGTGGTCCAGAGATACAGGTCCAGAGATACAGGGATGGTCCAGCCTAGAGGAATACACCTTGGGCGTGAGGGGAGCCAGGAGGCCCAGAGCATCTCCTAACTTCCCTGACAGTGTGTGGCTGGGCCATTCCCCAAGTCAGCTACTTTCCCAACCTGGGATACTGGAGGGATTGTGCTTGGCTTTGTGCACTGGAATGGTTAAGATGTGAAGGCCTTCCGCAGGGACTAGGGGGCAGACATTGGCTTTTATACCTCCCCTGACTGCTTCCTTCTGCTCTTGGTCTGTCTTCCCATTGCCCCTGCTCTGCCTGTCTCCCTGGGAATGTTTTTAAGTGTTTTTTTGTTTTTTTTTTTTGTTTTTTTTTTTAAGTAGGTTCATGCCTAACAGGGGGCCCAATGTAGGGGTCAATGTGGGGCCTGAACCCACAACCTCAAGATCAAGACCGGAGCTGACAGTGGATGCCCAACTGACAGAGCCACCCAGGTGCCCCTCCCTCAGAGTATTTTAAAGGCTTTGAGGTCACTGTCACGAGTTGAGGGCAGGGGGTGATGGAGATCTCAGCCAAGGCTTGATCCCCTGGGATCCTCTGCCCCATGGCTGGATTGGGAGGGCAGCTCCCTGGCTACTGACTAGATGGCAATCCTTCTCCCCCTTCAACATACAAAATTCACTAATGATGCTCTTCAACTACGTCCTCCCTCCCCCACCAAGCAAGACCAGGAATTATTCCCATTTCCCCATTTTCCAGAAAAGGAGACTGGTGGCTAGAGGTAGAAAGGGACTTGCCCAAGTCACTAGCACAGTCGTTTGAGCCAGAGCTGATTCCAGAACCCAGGCCTGGCACAAGGCCAATTCTCTTGCTGCCCCATCTCACTTGTCTCTTCTGGTCCTCCCTCTGTGGCTCTCGGAGCAGAGGGAATGATGAACTCTGAACCCGATGCAGAGCTCAGTCCGTGGTGAGGGTGACTCTATGCCAGCCAGAGGCAGCTGATTTATACTGTGTCCCCGGGACCTACTGCGGAGACTCCTACAGGTTTTTGGTCATGTGTACAGAGTGAAGAGATGAGTGAATGAAGGATGAGAGAAAGAAGGAAGGAAGGACGCTTGTTTCCTCTAAGGCAAGCCATTCTGGCAGCCTCTGAGACTCATACACTGGAGTGAAGCAAACCAGGAGAAGTCACTGGTGAATCTGGATGAGCCCAACCTACTCATTTTAAAGAAGAGGCCCAGACATGACGTGACAGGCCCAGGGCCACAAGCCCGCTTTTGGAGGGCCAGGCCTGGAACCTAAGTCTACTTACTTTTTCTCTTTCCCCTCTTGTTCTGGGTGCAGGTCAAGGGCAGGAAGACCTGAGCTGCTTAGAATGGGCTTCACATCAAGTCACGGCAGCCTCTCTCCATCTAATCTCCCCAAATTAATTTGCAAAACCTCCATGAATACTGTCAGGAAATCTGCAAGCTGTTTAAAGCCATGGCAGCGCAGTAACTGCCGGCCTAACAGCTACCTGGGGGGAGACCAACATTAATGGCATAATTAAAGATTAGCGTGGCCTTGGGCAGTTCAACAAAATTTACCTTTCTCAGCAACTGCTGGTAGAAGAACTTTGAGTGTAGGAGAGCCCCGCACTCACTAAGGGCTGGGCCAGGTGGCTTTGCACCTCTCTTTATTAGCACTACGCATGTCCCCAGGAGGCCTCTTCTGGGGACAGAGGCCAAGGAAATGCTGTAAAGCAGGGCTCCTCAAACTCTGGCGGGCAGCCAGACGCATCACCTGGGCATCCTGTGGATGCAGGTGCTCATCCAGAGGGTGGGGCTGGGGCCTGAGACCCTGCCTTCCCGACCAGCTCCCAGGTGATGGCTGCGCTGCCAGCTCTCAGAGCACATGGTGAGTAGTGAAGCCAGAGAGCTAAAATCCAGAGATGAGGCCGGGGGCCGTGGCTCAAACACTCATGAACACAAGAAGAGGCCAGCCACTGGGTTGTTTCATTGGTGTTTCCAAGCCAGCCCTGACGGGAGTTCTTTCTTATGTAGGAACTGGGGTGCAGGGCGTAAGGCAGATAGCTCTGAAACCCCAGCAGCCCAGTTCAGAATGCTGGCTCCAGCGCTCAGTGTCCGGAAGCTGGAAATAGTCACTGTACCTACTTTACGGAGTTGTTGTAAGGACTAAGTGAGATCATCCAAAGTATTAGCTCTGAGCACGTAGGAAGTGCTCCGTGTCAGTGTGAGATTTCTTTTTTTTTAAATTTTTAATTTAAATTTATTTTTGAGAGAGAGAAAGAGCATGTGTGAACAAGGGAAGGGGCAAAGGGAGGGGGTTGGGACAGAGAATCCAAAGCCGGCTCTGTGCTGAGAGCAGAGAACCTAATGTAGGGCTCTAACTCACGAACTATGAGATCATGACCTGGGCTTAAGTCAGATGGTTAATCAACTGAGCCACCCAGGTGCTCCAGTGTGCGACTTCTTTCAAGCCTTGAGACAATTTGCACAGAAAGGATATTCAGAGGACCCTTATGGGTTTTTTTTTAAATAAAAAATGTTTTTAATGTTAATTTTTGAGAGAGAGAAAGAGAGAGAAAGAAGGAGAGAGAGAGAGAGAGCATGAGCAGGGGAGGGACAGAGAGACAGGGAAACACAGAATTCGAAGCAGTCTCCAGGTTCCAAGCCATCAGCACAGAGCCTGATGTGGGGCTTGAACCCATGAACTGTGAGATCATGACCTGAGCTGAAGTTGGACACTCAACTGAGCCACCCAGGTGCCCCATTTTTTTATGTTTTAAAAAATTTTATTTATTTAGAAAGAGCATACATGCATTTGTATGATCCGGGGAGGAGTTAGAGAGAGAGGGAGAGAGAGAATCCCAAGCAGGCCCTGCACTGTCAGCACAGAGCCTGACTTGGGGCTCGAATCTATGAACCATGAGACTGTGACCTGAGCCAAAATCAAGAGTCAGACACTCAACTGACTGAGCCACCCAGGCACCTCTTGAAAGAAATATCTAGTCCGTTAAAGTTACAAATTGTATAAAAATCTAGTTCTTACATATGAAGTGCTGGGAGCCATTTCTGAAGTAAGGCATGTTTGCAAGGCCTCCCACCATCAGATGGAAACCGGCATCTACACCCATTCAACCCCCACTCAGTTTCTGCTTGAGCACTGACCCCCAAGGTGCCTGAGTGACTTGCCCTCTATGCTAAAAATATGTGAATTGTACCTTATGAAAAAACTTTTGTGATTATAGGAGCAAATGTTATATTTCTCAAGAAACCTGTTTTTCTTCCCCTCAAGAAAACAGGCTATTAACCCCAGCTCACAAAAGAACTAACTCTTGCCTTTGCTATGCTAAAAACATTGCCTTGTATTTGAATGCTAAAGATCCCTTTCTTCCCCATGTGATAAGCATCTAGTCACCTACTTCAATCTCTATTGATAAAGATTATGCATGAGTCTTCTACAAATCTATGTTCTGGGAAATTTTTACATACCAAAGAATTTGTCATCAGAAATCATTGTCTAAGGCAATTGCCCCTTCTGTTTTGTATCCCATACACTTGTTTAATAAAAAAGGCTGACTCTAGTCAGAGCAGAGATGCCTACCTGCTGATCAGAAAGAACCTCGTGGCTCTCTCATTCCCTTCCCCCTTCGCCGATTCCCATCTCTTTTGTGCTGACACTGTCCATCCTTCAGGGGAACCCTGGATCTGCTGGAGCTGGACTCTGGCAATTAAGATTTAGTTTACAATTTTTATTTTCTTTTTATAAGTCTACCAAATTTTAAATCATGTAAAGGGGGCTTTTGGATGCTATTTGTTCTACTTCCAAAGTTAGTCAAACACCCTCAAATACTTAAAATGACATTTGATATATTTCATAGATTTCATTTTATTTAATTAATTAATTTATTCTTAAATGTTTTATTTATTTTTAAGAGAGAGAGACAGTGTGAGCAGGGGAGGGTCAGAGAGAGAGGGAGACATAGAATCTGAAGACAGGCTCCAGGCTCTGAGCTGTCAGCATGGGGCTCGAACCCACAAACTGTGAGATCATGACCTCAGCCGAAGCCGGATGCTCAACCAACTGAGCCACCCAGGCGCCCCTCATTTTATTTTTAAGTACTATGATTTATTACCTGTGAAATCTTCCCAAGTAATTAGGTAATTTTTATAAATGCAAGGGAATCTTAAGTTATCTTAAGTGTTCTAGCACTCCACACATATAAATTTAAGATGATTTTTTCACCTTAAAAATCACAAATCTAACTCAATTATTAAATTACATTTTATATTAGAACTAAAGGTCAACTTGCTATTCAAATAGGCCAAGTTCTCAACACAGTGCAAAAACTTACAGTGCCAGAATGCACCGTATGTGGTGCATGTGGGTTTGAATTTCTCAAATATTTCTATATTTGAGGATGGAAGGTCTTTGCCCACTAAGGAGATAATTATACCTTTCTAAGTGGTTTTGGGGGTCACCTTTTCTGACAGTTAAGGTTGCCTAATAATCAGACTCATCGGCCACAACGCCGGCTGGATTCTTATCAGCGGCACTGATGGAGCCCGCTAAGCTCCATATTTAGAAGCTCCGTCAGAGATGCCATAAAGTGAAGAAAGAGGTGGTTATGCAGTCCGCACCCCGGGATTTGAGTACCTTCATTACTCATGAGGACCACTACGGAAATATGCAACCCTTCCTCGGCCACCACAACATGTGCTCAGACTTGGCTTTTGTTGGCCTCTTGAGATCTTGAAATATCCTCTGCTCCAGGCTTTAATAACCTTTGACCTTGAGGAGATGCTGCAGTTCTGTTTATATTCTTTCTCTTTCTTAAGTTCACACTTCCTGACACATTAAAATGGCATCCTTTGGAATTCTGGTTCTCTCTTGTGATTTGGTTTAGCTTTGTGGTTGCAACTCCCAGGGCATGCTCTGATAAATCAATGCTAGCTGTAAATTATGTTTATTGGTGCTGATCATTTTAAAAGGAAGGTGAGGAGGTCTCTCTGCAGACCCCTAGGGTGTCCAGGAGGACGCCACACAGTGACCCCCAGCTCCTCGGGTGCTGAGCACCTGTGGTTGCTCCTCTTCTGGGCATTTATGGTGGAAAGGAAGGAGCCTCAGCTGAGGGTCTGAGTCCGGGACCTCAGGCAAGTAGCTTCTCCTCTCTGAGCCTCAGTTTCCTAGTGGCTGTAATGGGGATTGTGGTATTTCCCTTGAAAGGGTGATCAGGAGGAGCCCAGGAGATGAAAAATCTAGCGTGCATTGTAAGTGCTACAAAAAGTTATGTCCTTGTTCCTTTTCCTTCAGTCCATTTTCAAAACAGCAGCTGATTCCTTATATATCTCTTCCCGTAATTGCAGGCAAGAACAAATCCAAGCTGACAGACCAAACATCCTCTTCTTCAAAACCCTCACCACGTCTGTTGTCCACTATGGCTGTCAGCCTGAGTGAGAATGTCACCGCCGGGGGGGAGGGCCTCTCTCAGTTGAGACCTAGCGATGTGTGCAGATTGGCCTGAGCTGTTTGTTCCAGGGAGCCATGGCCGTTTCTCCACCGCCCTCCTTAGCCTCCCCTTGGGCCCACTCTGCCCTCACTGCCTCCCCCTGCAGCACCCTTCTGCGGACAAACTGGCATCCCTGGGGTTGTAGAAAGAGCACAGGTCAGAGTCAGACAACCTGAGCGTGAATTCCAGTTGTGCCACTGATTGGCTGTGGAGACCCAAGGGCGCCATTTCACACCCCCCAGCCCTGCACCTCTGCTTCCTCTTCTGCAGAGTGAGTAGAATAGATAGAATAAGCCCTGTTCACATCTTTACGGTAAGGACCGCTGCAGTAGAGGAATGCCATTATTAAACTGACATTTCTTCCTCTGCATGTCACCGGCCTGGTGAATTTCTGAGGAGCAGCACAAATGCCCCCTTCTACAGCCGGAGTGAAGCCTTCCCTTGGTCCTTGCTCCCTCAACACCCAGAGCTTTCCCTACTGGAGTTTGTGGGATGCTGCAATCTAGCCTAATGGTTTATAAATCCGTGTGCCCCATTGCACCGTGAATCCTGGCCTCCTTGAATCCTGTGTTCCTCCTTTCTGCCTGTCCAGCATAAAACAGGGCCTGCCTCGCTGGATCCTAGCTGAGCGAAAGCAGGTTTCACGCAGGAAGTGCATAGTAGAGCAAGCTGTGTGCCCCCACCCCAGAGAATTTCCTTTCCAGCCACCTCCTGCTCAGAGTCTCTTCCTGGACTCCACCGGCCCTCCCACAGCCCCTCCCTGGGCCCCTCCTCCCCTTCTCATCCCAAGCCTGGAACCAGATTTGCAGCTCCCCTTCCCTGCCTGAAGGATTAAATGCAGTGATGAGAAATGTGTTTTCTTATTGTTTTAGGAAGCCCAGTAGGGCTGGGGCGAGGGAGGGAGAAGTGGAATCAGAGACAACAATTTATCTTGTGGGAAAGCGACTACAAGGATTCCAGGAAGCTGTGCTCTTACGGCACACCCCTCCCCCAGTGCTGACCCTCCTTTACTGGGAAGGTAATTGGCCGGGACAGCTGGCAGCCCACGGGGGCCTGCCTTCCTGCCTGAGGGGACAGACTTCTATTCTGCTTAGGGACCTCTCCTGACTGGAGGAGCACGCAGGGGACCTCACTTCTCCCTGCCTGAGGTCCAGGCCTTTGGCTCGGTTTCTTAGGCCTTGAGGTGCCACAGAGAGATGCAGTTGGGAGACAGGAGACAATTGCCATTGCTAGGTATGTCACCTCGAGCCTGTTCCTCTCTGAAATAGAGATAAGGACAGAAAAGTGTTCCTCACCCGGGCTGGATGGTTCTCATGATCCAGCCTGTGCTTCCTAAGCTCCAAACCCCAATTTTATCCTTGAGCTCAGAAAGGTCACACCTTTGGGGCTGATTCACAATGACAGATACCAAAAGAAGCCAGGGTGCTACCCTGTGGTTTCTACAGAGAGATACATCTGCCTGGTGGGCAGAACACTCATCCTGGCAAGGCCGATGCACCAGAGACCCAGGCCCAAGTGTGGGCTCTGCCACCTACCTGCTGTTTCAGCCTCTCCAAGTTGGAGCCTCAGTTTCTTCTTCTATAAAATGGGAAGAATAATAATGCCTATCTGATAACATGGTGTGAGGAGTAAAGAACTGTTGCATGTTGAATGCTTTGCTCTGTTTGGCATTTAGAAAACATATCACAACACGTTAGCTGTCACTGTCATTATTCGTTGGCCTTAAGTAAGCAAGGCTTTCACCCATCACTTGGGTATATTTTCCAAGACAGAACGGTTCCATCTACTTAGCCAGAATGTTCCCAGCTCAAGAGCTGGGACGGGCCCTCTCAAGGTTTGCTTCTGGGAAAGCCGTTTTTCCGTTTCCCTTGCTGACCGAGCTTCTGTACATGTGGTCAGAATACAGCGATGGGTTTCTACTTAGAGTTGCAATCTCGTCTTGCCTGAGTGAGATTCTTCCTAACGGAAGATGACGGGCAACTTAGCTATTCCCAGACTCCACACTGGTGTTCGGAGCTAGTCTCCAGGTGGTCCCCACTGGTGACAACATTAATTATAATGATAATATGAATGGTAACCTTGGGTAGGCACTTATTACACACCAGGTGACTGTTCAAGGAGCTTTACAACTTCTGAGGCAGGTTCTGTCATTATCCCCATTTTACAGATGAGGAAACTGAGGCCCAAAGAGGTTAAGTCACTTTGCCCAAGGTTCCACCTTTGGTTAATTATGCCCACAGGTGTGGGATTGATCATACAACATCCTTGTTCATAAGTCATGTTGCACAGGTGGAAAGATACTGTAGGCTAAGATTCTGGAAGTGCTGCGTCAAATTTGGCCAAACTGCCCTCTCTATATATTTTATCAATTCACCAGCAAAAGGGGGCACTTCCTGTTTCTCCAAAGGAGCGTTCTCAAAGTTTCACATTAAAAAAAGCTTTTTCAGCTTTACTGAAGTATAATTGACATTTTTATTTAGTGATGGATAAAAAGCCATAGGCCTCCCCCTCCTGGTTTTGTGTGTTTCCTTGTTAATGAGGCCGAGGATCTTAGGTCACACGTCTGAGGACTATTTTTGTTTCCTTTTCTGTGAATTGTCTGTACTTTACCCATTTTTTTCAAACTGGGTCTTTGTTCTTTTCTCATTCATTTCCAGCCCTTCTTTAAGAAATGAGGCCTTTTTCTGAAACCTGTATTGAAATATATTCCCTTGACTTTACCTTTGTCTTTTAATTTTATTTATAGTTTTTTTTTACACGTGAAATAGACAATCATATGTAGTTGAATTGATCCGTCTTTTTTTTTTTATGGTTTCGGGGTTTTGTGTCCTACTTAGAAAGGTGTTTTTCCCACTTTCAGATTCATGTTTTGGAAGTACATTTATGGTTTCATTGTTTATGTTTAAATCTGAGATCCATCTGGAATTTATTTTGGTGCATGGAGTGAGGTAAAGACCTAACTTAAAATATTTCCCAGATGGCTAGTTCCTCAAATGGAAGTCCTTCATATTTGAAATCAAACCCAAACAAATCAGAGGCTGTGGTTTGTTTGAATTTGTTTGAATTGAGCCCAAACAAATCAGAGGCTGTGATTTGTTTGGGTTTTCACAGATGATGGGACCCACAGTAATCTTGGGTCCATACTGAGCACTGAGAAGCTACAGTAATGGAACATGTCCACAAGATGATCTCCCAGGGCCCAGCTAGGGACGGGCACTTGCACTTGCTACAGGAATTTCCCTGGTGCAGGCAAAAGATGACTCTGTGATGACACGTCCCTAGAACCTATGTGAACACTTAGAGCTTATCATGGGCCAGGTTCTAGGTATTTACTTAGTCAACGCTCTCACAACAAGTGCTAGGAAATACTGTTACTCCCATGTTACAGACAGGTTTGGCAGGGAGAGGTGACTTGCCCAGGCTGTCAGTACAGGGGGTGCCCCAGACTCAGGTCCTGCTGCCTTTCCTAGTGTGTGAGCAGTGATAGCACCCCAGGGTCTGAGCTGGGAGCTTCCCAAAGGGTTGTGGTGGGGTGAGCGGTGGAGGTCCTGGGCTCCTGCAGGAGCATATCAGCATCTCCTGGGAGCAGGGAGGAGTTAGCACGGGGAAAAAGCAACCTTGGTGTCAGGATCTTTGGAAATGAACCTTCTCTTAGAATTTTGTTTTGGAAAACAAACCAAAAATCCTCTGTGTTTTTCATAGTGCAGGTCACAGAAAGGGCATGAGATCTGAATGTTGCTTAAACTGGGCTGTAGATATGAAAATACAGATTAAGAAACTTTGGTCCAAACCAATTTGCAGATGAGAAGACTAAGGTCTGAGGGGTGCCCAAGGTGGTGGCTGGGAAGCATGCCAGCCTTAGAGTTAGGGACGTGAGAGGTTCAACATCATATCCTACTAACTGTGACTCTGGGCCAGCCCGAGGGGCCTCTCTCAGATGCATCCTCTCCCGTAAAATGGGACAAAGACCACCCAACTCTCAGGGTGGGGGAGCCAGGCGTAAATGTGATTTTGCAAATAAAGAGGCCCAGCCTTCCATGCATGGTGGGCTCTGTCACTGGTATTGTTTATTAGTGGCAGGGCCAGTCCTTCAGCCGGGATCATGACCCGTTTTGGGGCGCTCTGTCTGTCCCCAGGCAGAGCAGGCGGGGCTGAGTGAACCCCGAGGGACCTACCACCTGGTTCTCTCCTCAGTCTCCTACCCTGGCTCTGACCCCTTTCCTCTGTAGCACTGCTGACCCTGGAGTGAAGATCAGGGAGGTGGGAGGGGGCTCCCCCTCCTCTGCAGGGGTGGAGCTGTGAGCGCTGTGCCAGCCAGGAGGTGGTCCCTGGGGGCTGGGAACCTGCCTGGGAGCTGCCCAGGAACTGCGGCTCCTGTTTGGAAATACAAATTGCAGCAGATTTGTCATCTCTGGAGAGAAATTGCGTTTGGTAATTTCAATGTTTTTCGCGCTTTGGTGCTCCCATCTGTTTAAAGGGAGGGGAGAGTGTTTGCGGAGGGAATCAAGCTGGGCCTTCGTGAGGGGGAAATGGAGGCTGAAAAATGCAGCCCTGGTCCTGGCTGGGTGGCAGCTTGGGCGTACCGTGGCTGTGTTTACAGAAATATCAACAGACTCAGACCCGGGGGCCAGCTGGCAGAAGTGCAGGACTGTGACTGCCCTTTGCTGGTGGCTCTGCCGGCGGGTGGGGGCTTGGGCCAGATGACAGTAAAATAATGCATCAGGGAATAGTAAAATAATGCATTTCCCGGCTGGAAAAGCCTCAAGCTTAGTGATTGGTCGATAGGAGTAGGGAACAGTATGATAACAGCACTTACCCTGTGCCTCTTGTTCCTCTAAGGATTAACTCATTAATCCTCATCGCAACTCTGTGAGGAGGGTACTGTTATTTCCCCCATTTTACAGATGAGAAACCTGAGACACAGAGAGGTTAAGTGATCGACCTGGTGTCACACAGCAAGTTGGTGGCAGGAACTCAAGTCTCTTGACTCATAGTTGTGAATTTATTGCCAAGTGTCATTAGTGAGATCAGTTCAAGTGCTGACCCTCCAAGACCACGTATGGGGAGGGGGGAAGTGGTGGGAAAGAAAGCAGGGTGTTTTACATCAAGGGGTGGGGGGGGGGGGCTGCCCTGACTGGTTTAAGCCCTGATTGGCCCTGCCGGTGCGGGGCGCTCTTCGAAGGCCTGGTTTTGAGCAGGATGTGTCTTACACGCACCAGCCCTGACATTCCAGAGTCCCGGGGCCAGAGGGTCCGAGGTCCCTTCCCAGGGCTGATACACCTCCGCTCTCTGACCATGGGGGAGGGGCCGCTCTCCTTTGACCTCTGCCACTTGATATAAAGGCAAAACAAGGATTGGGTCTGTGGATTGAGACAATGTGTGTAAAAAATGCTCAGCACACAGTACAAGCTCAGCAAATGCTTTTGCTCACTTCTTTTTGCTGCTCTACTCTGGCTTTCCCAAAACGTTGTTCCCTGGCATTAAAGCGCTCTGGGTTTTCACAGCTGTGTCTTCCGAAAAGTGTTCTCAGGTGGCCCTGGGTCCCTTTGCTCTGCCCTCTCTCCCTTCTCAGGGCAGGACTGTGGGCTTCCTCCTCGGCCCAGATCCTGCTCAGCCCAGGCCCGCTGTCCCTTCCCTCCACGTGGAACATTTTGTCACTGAGGTCCCAGCAATGCTTTCCATGTTGTCCCGACCCAGAGGAGTGGACCGAGAGGACGCGTGAGGTGTGGATTTCCAGGTGAGGGCAGCTAGTGCTGGAGGGAGGGTGATGGGGAGTCGTGGACGTCCCTGCCAGGGAGCAGGCTCTCAGCGATTTAGGGTTTGGGGTAGATGCTTGTTGCTAGGTGACCAGCAGGGGCCGGTTGGGAGAGGTGAGCAGGGCTGCTGTGGAAAACCCAGGTCCCTTTGATTGTTAGCTCCTGGCTGAATTCCTGCTCCTTGTCACGTCTTGTCCTCCCGCTTCCTATTCTATTCTCTGTCCCGTCTCCTGCATCCAGTGCCATCACAAGCAAGTGTTGTGCAGGGCTAGGACCAAGTCCCAGGTTGTTGGCCTGAGGTTCTAATTTTCTTCCTTTTCATTAATATTTGCAGTTTGCGTTTTGTGTGTGTGTTTGAGTGGGCGTGTTTGTGCGTGCGGGGTGTGTATGCACATGTGCACATACTTCATGTGCATGTGTGTGTACACACACATGCGTGTGTGTGAATATATAATGGGGGCCATGCCAACTGCTTCTGCATACTGCATGCTTATCATGCGCCAGGCGTGGCTGCATCCTCTTACCCAACTCCTTCCTGTCATCTCTCTGAATCCTCACAGCTACCGGTGAAGTAGGCAATTATGCCACCATTTTACAGATTAAACAACAGCAACAACCACCACCACCACCACCAGCCTACATGAGTTTGTCTGAGGTACCTGACAGGAAATGGGAGAGCGAGGCTTTGAACTCGGCCTGTGCACTTTCACCACTTTTGCACTGAGGAGTGTTCTGTAGAGACAGAGTGAAGCCGTTCCCAGCCTCAGGAGAAAGGTGGGTGTGGGCGAAGTCCTCTGACCCAGGATTCAGCAGGCCTGAGGTCTGCTCTCAAGGTTGCCACTGATGATTCACTCTTTGACGCTCGTCTTTTCTGGGCCTCTCCTGTGAGTGGCTCTGTCAGGCTGATGCCCATGGCTCGCCTCTTAGCAGGGGTCCGGGTCCCCAGCCACAGCCTGACTCCTGCAGATATGGGGGCTTAGAAGGACCATCCTAGCTAAGGGCAAGCCAGCTCTGGGGGATCCCCAGGACAGAGCCTCAAGTGGAGCCAGGCGGGAGCCCACGCTTCTTGTCCTTCTGGACGTTCCTGGGCTCAAGCAGACAGAGGTAGAGTGAGTTGATGGAAGGGGTCTCAGAGCTGGAGCTTGGGGCAAGCCTGGCACTGAGTGAGGGCCCCGAGGTGTGGACAGGCAGCTGACTTGACTCTCACATGACGCTGGGGGAGCCGGTGGTGATCGTCATCAATCCATAGGCACAGCTTTTTGCTTCTTCCCTGATGGGGGTCAGGGACTCTGGCCCTGAAACACTATGGGTGTGACTGGGTGGTGGAGACTTAACATCGGAGGTGTCATCGGAAACACCCTCAGCTGGCTTCAGAATTCCCTCCAAAATGTCAGCGTTCCTGGCTCTGTCCAACAGGTGGTTGACGGCATCTGGTTGCCAGGGTTGCTGACTCAGCACAGACCTACCGCACGCGGGGAGCTCCACACATGGCGCCTGATTAAAGTGTGCTTGCAACCCTGCGGCGGGCCTTGTTCTCCCTGCTCTACCGTGAGGCACGGAGAGGACAGTTTCTCCAAGATGCTTGGATAAGCTGGCTGAGCTGACTTGGAACCCAGTCAAGGCCATCCCTAGAAGGACTGGCTTTCCCGTGCGTGTGGCGCACTGGGTATGTACCTGGCCTTGTGTTCAAACCTTCCGAAGCACCAAAGGAGGCAAGAATTATCTTCCTCTTAACAGATGAAGAGGCTCAAAAAGGAAGTGGTAGAGCTGGCTGGCATTCAAACTCAAGAAGACACTGCTGTGTCAAGGCCCAGGGTGGGCACACGCTACCCTCTGCTCCTGCTGGGTTTTAAATACTAGTTAGTGGTGTTCCTGTCGGTGTAGGCATGCACTCCTTCCTTTAGACACATTCCAATTAGGCAACAGAGAAGTAAGGGTGTCTTTATGGAAACAGGGCTTTGGACTGTAGGAAGCAGAGACATCTATCTTAAGGAAATGCTCTGTTCTTGGCTTTGCTGCCTTTGGCCCGAAGATTTCCCCTGGAGCTCCCCCTCCCTTTCCCTTCCAATACTTGTTCTGCCCTCTTCTCTACTCCAGGTGGCCCTGAGGGCACAACGCTGTGCCCACTCACTCATCCCCAACCCCCTACCCCCAACCCTTCTGCATCTGGACCAACCAGGACCGGAGAATTTAGGCTTGGGCTTCAGCTGCAGCAGGAGGGGTTCTGGTTGGATCCTAGGAAGCACTTCTGGAGGATTAGGGGTTGTGGGCGGGTACATATAGGATGGGCGTTTTTAAGGCCCAGAGCCAGCAGTAGGGACAGTTGGGGTGCGGTGGGGGGTGCTGGCACATGTCCCTTGACCCTGCTCTTGGGGAGTTCTGATTCAGGGAGTATCTCCCTACCTGCTTCCGGAGTCCCACACCCATGAGCTGGAGCTGGCACCCCTTCACCCACACTCTCTATTCTGAGCCCGCTGCTAATACCCTTGTCAAGGGATTTCGCCCAGCTTCAGGGTCCCAGAAAAAAATCCAGCTTAGAGACTCTTGACACTCCACCCCACCCCCAGTTTACAGAGATTTCTGGATTTCTGAGCAAAGCAACCTCCTCTCCCGACTGCCTGTGGGGGGCAGCCTTACCTCACGCACCCTCCGTAGAGCCCTGTGGAGCCCAGTTGCTCTACGGGTGAGGTTCAGGCTCCTGGAGGAAGAGGCTGAAGAGCTGCACAGCCTTCTCCCTTCCCCTGGGCCTGTGAGAGGGGAGAGGAAGGAAGCCCGTGCCCTGGGGGTAACGAGGGGCACAGTGGGGCAGGTGGGTGGGAGCGTCTGGAATGCTGAGGGGCACCTCAGTCTGGTCCAGGAGAGCAGTTCATGTGAGAGAGTGAAAGCTCTCCAGTGCCAAGCATTGGCCATGCTAGGTGCCCCCCTCTGCAGGGCTCTTTTGGGTACCCTGGGTAGGACAGGCTGTTTGGATGTGGCAATGGGGAGAGGGGGTGGGGAACCAAGGAACTGGCAACCAGGGAGAGATGGACCCTGTGGCAGGGGCTGTAAGGCAGGGTGTGGCCTATGTCCAGCCTCTAGTGACCTCACTGCCCATCCCCCAGGGCGTCTCCGGAACCTAAAAATGCAGGGCTTGGTAGGCGCTTTGGGCTCAGGAAGACAAGGTTGGGGTGGAGTGGAAGTAAAAGAGGGAGGGGAATGAGAATACACAGCTCCTGCCCTACCAGCCAGGAGACCTTGGGCTTTCTGGCCCACAGTCACCTGGTGTGCGGCGCACAGCGGTGGGTGCGGGGGGAGGGGGTGGAGTAGGGGTGGGCTGGAGCGTGAGAAGCCTTCCCACCAGGGCTGCTGAATTAAGAAGTGAGGAAAGTGCTTGACACATAGTAGGTGTTCACCGAGGGTCAGGCCCTCTGGACATCTTGTCCAGAGAGATTTACTCCCTGATCTTTCTCCTCGCTCTAGAAAGACAGTGTGGTTCAGCGATTTGAGCAGGGTCAAGAGCCAGACTGTCTTGCTTTGCCAGTCTGGCAGTCACACACGGACTGGGTGTCCTTGGGCAACTTATTTAACCTTCCTATGCTTCAATATTCTCATCTGTAAAATGGGGCAACAATCACTCCACTTCAGAGGGTTGTGCTGAGAATAAACTGAGCTTTAGTGGACATAAAACACTTAGGAAAGGGCCTGGTTCACGTGAACACTTTGTAAGGGTGTGTCACTATTAGCTGTCACAGTCCCATATTATCTGCATGGCCCCAGGCTCCCTGTAAAGCTTTCCCCTAAGAGAGCTGTTTGAATTCCCCACGGCAGCCTCTGAGACAGATTCGTTAGGAGTCCCACCCATTTTACAGGTGAGCACTTAGAGGCTCAGAGGGTAAAGTGATTTGCTCAAGAGCCGGCCATCCCCTTCTCTTAAAAGTGACTCTTAAGTTCTTTTCAGTGTGCATGGCCCTGGGTACCCCCAGCTGCCCTCTAACCCGAAACCTCTGGTGAGCTGGGCCCTGGGCAGCAAGGATGTCTCTTCTTCCTCCAGGTTGCCCACCCACACTGGCCAGTTTGCTTAAGTAGCCAATTAACTGCAAGTAAAGTTGTTTGTTAGATTTGACTTGATTTTATATGTCAGTATCTTTTCCCATCCATCAGGACAAAACAAACAAACAAAAAACATACATGATACAAGGGAGGCAGGTTCAAGACTCCTGGTTCAGGAAGGGGACTGGAGGCCCCGGTGGCTGGAGCAAGGGAAGGGCAGGGTGAGGTGTGCCTGTGGGGCTGAGTTGGACTTTCAGCTGCCTCAGAGGCCCTGGACTTCCCTTTAATTATGATTTGCAGGTGGCTGGGCGCCTGGGGTAAGGCTTTCATCTGACAGGTGAGGCTTATCTCCTGGAGCCGGAGAATTGACTCTGTAATTGACCAGGATGTTTTTACCTTTGATGGTCCCCTTGTAGTCTGAGTCCTGAACAAGGGATGGTAGGGGGGCAGTGGTGGTGCAGGGGTGGCATTGTCGATTTCAGCTGAGCCTCGGAAGGACTGGCATGAAGGACACACACAGAGCCTTAAACCCAAACAAGGGGCTCACTGTGTAGTGGGGTGGGGTGTAAATGCCCAGGAGGTTGGTGTGTCTAAGAGACTGCACTCCAGAGTCAGACAGGCCCAATTTGAGTATAGCTCTACTGCTAAGTAGCAGTATCATGCTGGCCGCCTTAATTAACCCTCTAATCTTCCGTTGCCCCATCGGAAAATGGGGCTAATGGTATCCTTGTGACATAGTCATTGTGAGGAGTAAATAGGATAATGGGTGTAAAGTGCTTATTGCTGCACCCAGCACCCTTGTAAGTGCCCAATTAAATGCTGGCTTTACTCATAGTCTATGCATGCAGTGTGCTGAGTGCCCGTGCCGTGCCCGGCTTCAGGTAGATTCTGCCCTGGGCCCTGTTGGAGCGCTAGAGCTAAAAAGGCTTGAGATTCACCCTTCTGAGGGCTCCCATTCAAGGCCGTGGGAAAACTGCATTGCTACCCAACCTTTACCGAGTACCTGCTACGTGCTGACACTGTGGGTGCCACACTGCACCCCTGCTGTGCTCTCCGGGAGCTCAGTTTTATCACACTGATGGGTGATGGGGCTGGTAAAAGAGGGAGGCGTCAGTGGGCACTGAGTGGGGAATGGTGAGCCTCTGGCGTGATTCTGGGGTGGCCTCACAGAGTGGGAAAGCCGTCCATATTTGCACTGTGCACCGAGGTGTAAGGAAGATTTGGGTGCAGGGCGGGTGGAGGGTCTCCCTGAAAACGAAGTAACATTTACAAAGGCCTGGGGATCGAGTCTGTAGGAGCTGCCCTCTTCTTCCAGAGCGCTCAGAAAGGCTCCCGCTTCAGGCTGGGGGCACAGAGCTGCTGGGGCTGTTCAGGAAAGTCCCTTTTTTCTCTGAAGAGGCAGTGGGAGGCCAGGCTTGACAAGACTGGGCACAGGATCTGGGAGCTTGAGAGGGGGCCTTCTGTCTGGCAGAAACAGAAACAGGAGGGTGAGGGTTGAGATGGAAAGTGAAATCAGTCTCTGCTCTCTTTCCCCCTGTGCTGGGGCAGAGGGTAAGGGCTGAAGGGGGCGCACCCAGCCCCTCACCTCAGGTTGGGCCTGTGGCCCTGGGAATGAGGGTGGGCAAGATGCGGGAAGAGGTCCCCACATGTGGCAGAGGGGGGCCCTGCCCACCTGAGCGCAGGAGCCTTTTTTCAGGAGAGCGAAGGACCCGCTTGTCAAGCTTGGAGGGCCTTTTAATTAGCTTTACAAGAGGCCTCCATCTCTGTGTCTCTCTTCACTGAGATCCCCCGGGGAAGGAATGGGGTGGAGGGGAGATGGGTGCAGCTGTTCAGAGAGTTTCTCCAAACCCTCAAGCATGCAGCATTTGCCTGATTTTTCCTCTTGCCTCTTGTCTCCCCTACAACAGAACCTCCCTCCCACTCCCCTGACCAGAGCTGTGGGAAGGGAGAGGAGGTGGGGGTGGGACATACCTACCCAAACTAGACGCTGGATGTTTGTGTAGAGGGGTTCCGGGTGGTCAGAAGCATGGGGACAGGTTGCTGTACACTTCGGACCTTTGCCGATCACCAGCTGGGGGGGCCTGGGCACAGCCTATAAGCTTCCGAGCCTCAGTATTGGAATTTACAAATGGGGCAATAATGCTCACCATCTGGAGTCATTTTAAGGATGAAATGAGATGTAGATGAGGCATCGAGCTCAGACCTGGCGGAGCCCAGTCTTCAGCTTTGGCACAAGCCAGCTGAGTGATGTCTAGGGGAAGTGTTGGGTGAGGGGTCGGCCTGGCCGAGGTCTGTTAGCACGTGGATGGGTTACCAGATAAGGCTCTCAGCCCTCGGGCTACCTTCCTGAGCTTTCAAATCTGCAAAATGGGGTTAGTGATAGTATTTACTTCATAGGTTGTGTGAAGATTAAATGAATTATATGTGATAGTATTTGGTTATTACTGCTTAATAAATCATCACCATTATTACTACGATTTTGTTATTACTATTAGTTAGCTGCTGAGGCAAGCTATCAAGCCCGGGGATTGGGGCACAGGCCTCAGAATGGGGGCCTAGAATAGAGCCTGGCCTTAAGAAGGAGGTGAGATCCACAGAACCTCTAGGTTGTGTGAACACATGGATGGGTTATCTAGTGGGGGTGAGTGTGTCCAGGGTTGGTGTGTGGCTCACTGTAACCCCCTCCCCCCAATCCCTTCAGTATATTTCCTGCTGGCCTTGGGTTCTAGCTGGGGAGAGGGAGAGAGAGGACTGAAGCTCCCAGGCCAGGAGTACTGGCTCCCAGTTCCCTCCATACTGGGCTCCCACGTGGCTAGGCTTGGAGAGGAGCAGGCCCAGCCCTGAGGGAGAGGCGATGTCCGATGTGGCCCTGTCATTCCACCCAGAGCTTCAGAAGCTTTTTCCCTCTCAAGGCTGCTCCCTTTCTCACAGGAGGGGCCATGCTGGGAGAGGGGTCGGGGCCTCTAGGGTGGCCCAGGCTCTGATCTCGCTGGCATGTGCGATCGTGACCCTTCTTACCCTAAGCTGCACTGCATTTGCTGATTTATGGGAGAATCAGACTTTGGTGGGCAGAGAGAAGGCACTGAAGCCCTTAATTGTGCCCACCTTGGGCATTACATATTCAGAGCTGTGTCTGCTGGGCCAGTGGAAGGGGCAATAAAAGCCAGGATGCTGGGCTGGGGAACAGGGGGGTCCCTGAGCGAGAATTCATCACATTGGCCCAGGGAGGTCTGGTCCACTTCCTGCCAGACCTGAACTAACACAGTGGAGCCTTCTTCCACCCTGTAGGATAATGCTGGGGGCTTAGCACAGCACCTGTTACAAAGCAGATGCTCAGAAATACTGGGTTAAAGTCATGATGAGATTTAAAAAAACCCCACCTCATTTAGGGAAGGGTTTTGTTGTAGCCAATTTGCAAAGCAACCAAGAAGGTGGAAACCCAGACCTATTCATGAGTGAGGAAGGCCTCGGGGCTCCCAGATATGGGAGGGAGTCTGCAGAGGATTGAAATCCCGGTTTGGCAGGGAGGTGCTGGGAGCAGAGATACCTGGGCATTGCTAGTGCCATTCAAACCTGCAGGCTGGTAAAGTAGGGGTGTTTTCTGAATGAAGAAGTCTCAGCGTTTTCTGAATGAAGGAAAGAAGTAGTTTGTCAACAGAAGAGGTGGGATCTAAGTGGGGGAAATGGAAGTCATTCGGCAATGTTGGTACAACCATTACACCTTGATGACTCACACGCTTATTAACTTTTCCTTCCTCTTCCCTGCTAGTCTTACCAAGGCACCAACATGTTCTGAACGTGTTCATGTAGCTCTTGACATCTGGGGGCGTGGGCCCTCGTGAGAAGGATCGACAGGTCTGCCAGCATCCGAGGGAGACGTGATAGGCCAGAGAGAGGCTGGAAAGAGGGCTGTGTTATTTCCCACCCTCCTTTTTCATCTGTGGGTGCCTGGCTCCCTCACGGTCTTCTCCTCCTCAGCAGTGTGAGATGAAAGATGGTCAGTTATTCATTCCTAGTTGAGTGGAGCACGTTTCCAGCCGGGGCTTTTGGCTGTCGCAGCTCAGAGCTGCTAAGGGCAAAGGCCCACAAATTCGGTCCCACCACGTTTGTCAAGTCAAAGCCCTGAGTTCTGGAGCCAGCCTTGCCTGAACCCTAGCCTTTCCACCTGTCTGGTTGCTTCCCTGATTTCTCCCTGTTCAGATTTCTCTGCCCCACCTCACCCCAGAGGAAGCTCAGTGTCAGTGTTACCACCTCCTGGGCATGGAGCCGTGGCTGTGGGCTCCAGGGTTGCCGCTGCCCAGGGCCCTCAGGCTGCCCCTTCCAGTGGGAGCAGGGAGCCAGCACCTTTGAGAGGAGGGCTTAAGATCTGCCAAGCACCAAACAAGTAACAGTGTTAGAAGCACCTCAGGAGACATCTGTGGCACTCTGAGTGTCAGCACTGTGCTTGGAAAGTCTCTGTTGAGCCCCATGACAACCCTATGGGATAGGGGCTGTTTCCATTCTGATCTTACACACAATAAAACTGAAGCTCAGAGAGGGCCAGAGATTCACCCAAGGCCACACACTCTGCCGGTAGCCACGCGGTCCCATGCCAGTGTCTGCCCGATGTGCTGCTCTGTTAAAACCGGTGCTGGCTTGTTATTCTCACAATGACCAGTGTAGAGATGGGGAGACTAAAATCTTGAGGAGACGGGTGACCCATTCTGGGTCATGTAGCTTGTGAGTGGTAGAGCCGAGATTTGAGGCCAAGACATTCTAATTTAGAATATGTGCTCCTTCTAGAAGCTGCAATGGAAGGGACACTTGCAGATCCAGGGAGCCCCAACCTGTATGGTTGGGTGGGGGAGGGGGCAACAGGGAACCCTGGCCGATGGATCCAGGCTCTTTGAAACTTTCTGAGAATGAGTTACAGTGTTTGTGTCTGTGATACAGATTCACTCTAATATCACCACCATTTAAAGATTCAGCACCGACAAAGAAGAAAAATACAGATGCTTCCTGTCGGAGCCATTGCTATCATTGGGAGTTCACCTCCAAGGAGCAGAATACACATAACACACAGCTCTCACATGTGGCTGACTGGCTTTGTTGTAAGTTTCATTTGACTACAACATGGAAGTCTGTTCATGACTTCGGGCACAGCTCAATGGCTGGCTTGCTTACAACTGGGGAATAGAAGTAGAGGGCCCAGTAGGGCCCAGAGCATCAGATAATGAGGTTGGTGCTTTAGGAACATGTTAATCAACAGACACCAATGTGTGGCCCTTCTGAATGTCCTTTTCATGGACATTCATCACGCATGCATCATGGCAACCTGGGGTTTTTTCCCCATGCAGGCACTGGCCGGAGCTCTGGGCCATTCACAGGGAGGGGAGGGTGAAGACAATGGTTTGTGTGAAAACTGTCAATGTGGGCTGTGAAGGGTGTGCTCTATTTATTATTATCTTTAATGTTTATATGTTTAGAGAGAGAGCGAGTCTGCACATGAGCAGAGGAGGGGCAGAGAGAGAGAGAGAGAGAGAGAGAGAGAGAGAGAGAGAACCCCAAGCAGACTCTGTGCTGTCAGTACAGAGCCTGACTTGGGGCTTGATCTCACGAATTTTAAGATCATGACCTGAGCCGAAATCAAGATATAGATGCTTCATTGAATGAGTCACCCAGGCATCCTGGGTGTGCTTTATTTTTAAGGTAAATTAAAAAAATCCAATCTTGTCTTGTGCCTGAACTCAAATCATACTAATATTATTTATGGTTTTGGGTGGTTTTTTTTTTGAGTGCTTACTATCTGCGGGGCACCATGCCAGGTGTTTACAGAGCAACCTTATCAAGTAGGGAACATTATGAGCCTCATTTTACAGGTGAGGAAAGTGACACTGGAAGGGGTGAGGCGAGCTGTGCCAGCAGTGCGGCTGGTAAGGGAGGGTGCCAGGCACCTGATTCTGGAGCTGGTAGCTTCCTGGCATGGCTCTTCTGCTAAACATCATCTCTCAGCACCCAGACTCCCCCTCCAAGAGCCTGGTAGGCAGTGGGAATGAAGGGTCCTCCAGCAGGAGGTGGGACCTATCTGTGGTGGCCTCAACTCTGCCACTCAGCCTACCTGGGAACCTCCAGGAGCAAGCAAATATTTGTTCTCTAGAAGGAGGGGGTCTGCTTGTCCCACACTATGTGTCACTCAACATCTCTAAGGCACACTTTCCTCATCTCCCTAGTAATGTTTTCCTGATCTGCCTCAGGGTTTTATTTTGGTGGCCTAACTCCTTGTTCCCCTCCTCATGGGTACCAGGTAGTGGTAAGCAGGGCAGAGAGAAACCCTCTCAAGGAGAGATGGGCTGGGACAAGGTGGGGAGCAGGTGGGCCTAGACCCATGGCACCGGCCTGGAGTTGTTGCACATGCCGTCCTCTTGCTGGAACTGCTCTCTTCTCCACTCTTTCCATGATTGGGTCTTTTTAAACTTTCAGCTGTCAGGTGCCTGGGTGGCTCAGTCGGTTAAGCCTCCGACTTCGGCTCAGGTCATGATCTCACATTCGTGGGTTCAAGCCCTGCATTGGGCTCTGTGTGGACAGCTCAGAACCTGGTGCCTGCTTCCGATTCTGTGTCTCCCTCTCCCTTTGCCCCTCCATGCTCATGCTCTGTCTCTGTCTGTCTCAAAAATAAATAAAACATTAAAAAAATAAACTTTCAGCTGTCAACTTAAATGTCACCTTCTCACAAAGACCCTGTCCTCTCTCTCCTGATGGGCTGGAATAGGCTCTTACCTGTGTCAGTCCTGGGGGCTTTCCCTGGTTCCTCTAATTCATCCCAAACCTTCTTACAAGACCCAGCCCTACCTGTATATGAATTATTTAGGTAGAGGCTGAGGGCTCATTATGGGGACAAATATTCCAGCAAAAGCCATCTCTGGCTGGAGCAGGGAGAGTGGGGTAGCATTTAGTGTCAGGAAGTAATTTCCCATGGTAATTAAATGCTCACACCAGTGTGTGTGTGTGTGTGTGTGTGCGTGCGCATGCATGCACATACGTGCGGTGAGAGATGTATTTTATCACTCTTCCCTCCTACGATCTAATCTAACTGTGTCACACCAGAGTCCTGGGTCTAAACAGAGCACCATCCTTCCCTGACTTGAGGGGGATTGATGTTTTCAATTAAAAAAAAAAGAGGAAGAATAAGGGCCTCTGTGAGGTTTCTTGAGAAATGAAGGGAGCAGTGGGTCAAGGGGAGCTGATTATGTAGATGTATTTAAGCTCTCAGCAGGGAATGGATGGTTTCCATAAACCTACTGGGGGCCAAGACCCCCACTGCGTTTGCTGGCTCAGATGCAGCTCAAGGCTGTTTCTCAAGTTTATGGAGGAAGGAATGAGCAGGTGCTCAGGATGAGGGGCTGTGGGTCAGGTGGGGGACCCCATGGGATCCAGAGGATGGTGGGAGGGGCTCTTTCTCTTTTGGAGCACACACTCAGCCCCCATTCCTGTAGGGATCTGTCTCTGGAGGGGGGGGGTCTGCCTCTAGACACTCCACTGGACAAATTCTAACTTGGTCTCTGCTACAGACATGCTGCCTGGCCCCAATCTGGTCCTCTTGTCTTTTGGCACTAGGTTTTCAGTGTGTAAAATCAGGCGAAGCGCTAGAAATGGATGGTGGTGATGGTTGCACAACAATGTGAGTGTACTTAACTTACACATGGTTAAAATGGTAGATTTTGGTATGTATCTTTGCCACACACACACACACACACACACACACACACTCTAAAAGAAAAATTAGGTGTATCTGAAGTTTCCTTCCAGCCCTAATGCTCTGTGGATTGATGATCCTGGATCCAAAGAAATGCCTGGGGCTTTATCATTATTCGAGGCACAGTCTGTGTGACCTCTGCTAAGTTCATCTCCCCCTCTGATTGTATCTCCTTGGGTAGTAGCGGAGAAGCTTCTCCAGACCTGGCCACCTGCTTCCCCTTGCTGGTTCCCGTAAGTCTCCTGCCATGCCCCTGGAATTTTTTCCCTCTCCAGGGGCTGGACCACACCACTCCCCATTTGATACTTCCACTGTCATTTTTCTTGGCTTCTGTGGCTTCTAGGGGCCAAGGGGGACCTCTGCTTGGCTGTTCATTGAGCCATTGAAAATTTCATGGATAATTCAGGAACACAAATCAAACAGGAGGCTGGAAGCTCTGGATTTATGAAGAAAAATGAATCAAACTTGGCAATTTATGAGCAGCTCAGAATAGCAGGATGGTGGGGCCAGGGGAAGACCAGACCACTAGTCTGAGGGCTGGAGGGCATAGCTAGGGGAGGCAGAGGTGGGAGTGGGGCTGGAGTGTAGTGGGCCTGCGCCTAAGCACCCACACCACTAGCTTTGTGGGAGGTTGTGTTCTGGCAACATGGGACAAGTGGGGCCCAGTGAGGGGGCAGGGACTCCTCAGGCTTCAGAAGAAGTAGCCAGCCCCCAAATCTGATTTTGGTCTCCCTGAGGCCTGGGTCTTGCTTGGGTACCAAGGAGAAGGAAGGTGAGGGCAGGGGGCATATTCTCCAGGCTTGGGTGAGTGCTAGGCCAGAAATGAGAGACTTGACTGGCCTGAGAGAGTGAGACAGACCGCCAGTTGTCCAAGCAGCTTCTTTGAGCCTTTTCTAGTCACCTGGTTGGGGAGGGGGCCGAGAACCCGCAGTCTGAGTCTGCTGTGGTATACTCCACATAGATCCAACCCCAGGAACCCAGAGGGAACTCCTAAAGGCCATCCCCAAGGTCAAGGCCCCAGAAATGTATGGGTCCTCCTAGAAGTGGGGTGGGAATCTGTCTGACTTTGCTCCCATGGCTAACCAGTAGCAGCTGGTTCCTGCCACCTCCCTGCATGGCTTCTGCTGGATAGTCCCACCTTCTGTCCAGTTTCTTCTGCTTGGGATGAACTCCAAGACATGCCTTTGCAAGTACATGGTCTAATAGAAATGACTACATCTGGGGATCAGGGAGGAAAGACAGATGAATCCTCAGGAGACAATGCTTGACAGGGTGCAACAGAACAAATCACATCACCTGTTAGGGCTCAATTTCCTTATCTGAAAAATGGAAACAGCATTCCCTTCCATCGGCCTTGTTCATAACTCATAAAGCTATAGTATGGATGAAATAAAATTATGAATGAATATGTGCTTGGTATCCCCTAAGGTGTTGTGTCAAGGTGGTGGATTCTCTTAATTTTCCAGGGGAATCTACCACAGGCACCTCTTCTTCCCTTCTTTTTCTAGATTTCCAGTGTCTGAAATGAAAAGATTAGACCAAGTCAACTCTCAGGCCCCTTCGGACCCGAACAACATCTGACCCTATAAGTATCTTGGTATCTCAGTTCCTGATCACTGTGTTCCCAGTTGAGAGTGGGGCTTCCAGGGTGTAGGAGGCAGGAATGAGTTTAAGCAGCCATTTAACAGGATGGGAGCATTGTTGGTTTCTCTTCGTATCTTCTAGGGCCCTACTGAAGGTGTGGCTGGGTGTGTCCAGTTGTCTTTTCTTTAATTAAGTTTATTTATTTTTGAGAGGGAGAGAGAGAGAGAGAAAGCAAGCAGGTGAGGGGCAGAAAGAAAGAGAATCCCAAAAAGGCTCTGCACTTTCAGTGTGGACTATGTTGTGGGGCTTGAATCCATGAACTGTGAGATCATGACCTGAGCTGACACTGAGTTGGACACTTAACTGATGAGCCACCAGGGCACCCCTGGATGTGTGCATTTGAATGACTTAGATGGGTGGGGCTGTCCCTTAGAATGTACCAGTGAGATTTCCCCAGAACTTCAGTCCTTTAATGCAAGACATTCACACTAAAGGAGTGTGAAGGGTTTGGACTCCTCAAGTGTAGGAGCGGAGATGTGCTGTTGACTTGGGAATCATTATTTAGAGTCAAGAAATAGTTATTGAGCTCATACTACATTGCAAATGCTGTTTCAGGCACTATCATGTTCTTATTTAATTCGGTTCCATGGTGACTATGGGAGGAAGGTGGTGTTATTCTCTTTTGGAGACTGAGGAAACTGAGGCTGAGCAAAGTAAAGGAATGGTTCCAGATCACACACTGGGTGTGGTGGAGCTGGGACATGAACCAGGCCTGTCTGACCTCAGTGTGAGAGCTTCTTGGGCAAAGTGATTTCTTACATCAGGGCCACTTTTGTGTCCTTTAAAGCCCCAGGGTCATTTCACCACTGGTCTTCATTGATTTCTTTCTGACTGTGGTCACATTTTCCTGTTTCTTTGTATGTCTAGTAATTTTGGATTATATCCTGGACACTGTTAATGAACTATTAGAGAGACTCTAGATTCTATTCCATTCTTCTAAAAGAGTATCCGTGTTTTTGTTTTTAATTTGGCTGGACTCAAACTTCAAACTCTCTCCAATATGCTTGGCAGCAGCGGAAATCTCAGTTCAGGTCATTTAATTTTAGCTAGGGTTTTTGTCTCTCTTGTGCATGTATGCTGAAGGATCAGCCAGAGATTTGGGCAGAGATTATACAAAGAAATTGCGACTTAATCTCTGTGCCTCTCTCCTTTCTGGGGTTTCTGCCATCACTTTCCAGCTGCCATGTTCACCCTCATTTTCTCTGTTTCTTCAAGCCACTATGATTTCAGATTTCCTATAAATTTAGCTATCCTGTTTGACACCGACTGTGGTCTGCCCTCAGGAAAAATGCTTTAAAAACATGAAATACACCCATTGTCATTCTCCCAAGTATCAATTTCTCTCCAATTTCCGACTGTATGTTGTGATACCTGTGCCTCTATATGAAATATTTTATACAGAATTTGTAGTCGTTACTTGTGGGAAGACAAGCCTGATGGAGGTCCTTGACTGTTTTTGGAAACCTTGTTCTGCTTTTGAGCATGTAGTTCCTCCTATGGCTCTTACTCAGTGAGTCTGTTCTTAAAGCCACACCAGGCTCATCCCACTGGAGTCTCTAGGAATTTAATAGCGTGTACTTATACCAAGACAATGATGTGTAGTAACTGGTTCTCAGAGACGTCATACCACTGTGTCCAGCCACCCTTCTGGGTGGCTTTGCCCCATGTATGTGTTACCTCCCTTAGGAAGGAATGCTTCTACACTGTGACAGACATCCACCCCAGATCGCTGGTCCTGGTATCATGATGGTGGAGGGGCAAGCTCTGTCCCTCTCTGAAGCACACTTTCAGCAAAGTCTCCCCTGGAAGAGTACGAGGGGTCAGGAGGGAGAAGGAGGCAGATTTCCCAACTCGCCAATGTCATCCAAGTGTCTGTCTGCTTAAACTCTGCCTCAGGGAGTTTGTCAGATGGCCACCACCTGTTTAAGTTCCCCTAGACACCTTCTGGAGGTGCAGGTGTGTGTCAAGGGCTGGAAGAAATTGGCTCTTCCCCAATGTTCCTTTTCTCTTTGGTTGGCAATAACAGAAAAGCCAGAGCATGATGGAAAAATCCATGTGCTTTAAAAAAAGGTTCCTGCTTTGTAGAAGGGTTGTTTTTCCCCCCCGCTTCTCTTCTTAAAAAAACAACAACAACAAAACCTCTTGTGTGTCAGAAAGATGAAGCCAGAAGAGAAATGTCCCTTTGATGGCTGAGAATTATTGTTTTAAAGGCTTTATTTAAGCCCTTCTTAACAAAACTCAAACATCTGGCTTGTGGCGCCTGTGTGCCAACTTTCAGCTTGAATGGAAGGCACGAAAATGGCAGGCTCCCAGGCTGGAGGGGAGGAAGGCAAAGCCCGCTGTGGTCCGCTGGGCCACGGTGACTGCCGTGGCCGCTGCCCGTGCCGAGCCTCCTCCATGGGGCAGGGGCAGAGCAAGCACATCACTCTGAGCATGTTTTTATGCTAGAGACATGCTGCTAAGGTGAATGTCTCTGTGCTTATCTCTCAGGACTTACAGTGTGAAGAGAGTCAGGACCTGAGCTTAAGAGAAGCTGGCCTGTGGGGGTGGCAGGGGAACAGGGGAGAGTAAGGAGGGTTGTGTTGATCCAACACACACTCTGCACCTGTCGTTTACACGTCCATTGTCGGGCTGTTTTTATAACAACTCTGTGAGACAGGTACTCATGTGCTTTCCTTCTAGGTAAGAAAGCTGGTTATAAGCTGTTCACGTTTACC
Organism: Suricata suricatta; assembly: GCF_006229205.1. NCBI lineage: Eukaryota > Metazoa > Chordata > Mammalia > Carnivora > Herpestidae > Suricata > Suricata suricatta. The sequence continues at coordinate 20,910,318 of NC_043716.1, forward strand.
CAGTTAGCTAATGGCAGAGTCAGGAGCCAGTCTCAAGGCTGATGCCTCTCGAGTCTGGGTTTCTTGCATGTTCTCTGGCTGCTTCTCATGTGAGCCCTGAAGCCTGGCTTCTCAGAGCAACAGGCTGTCTTCCTCCTTCTAAAATGAAAGAAGGGGCTGTTCTCCGACATGGGGGATGGAGGAGGAGGAGAGAGGGGATGGGCCCTCATGACAAGTGACCTCCCTGATGATTCTGTAGAGTCAGAAATAGATTCGGTAGCCCAAATTTGTGTGTGTAGGTGGAGGTGTATGAGGGTGTGCCCTCAGGAAGCATACACGTTCCAGGCTGGACTTCTGGCATTGCCCACCAAGAGCTGTGTCATGTTGAACAAGGTACTTCACGTCTTTGAGCCTTGGACTGGGTGGGGATGAGGATACCCACTGGAAGGATCCTAGTGAGAAATACACGCAAAAGCCGGCGGCACTGAGTCTAGCATGGCAGAGGTGCTCAGCAAGCGTTGGTCTCTTCTCTGAAGCTGTGAGAGCTCCGGGTTCTGGCCCCGGAGTCAGGAGTTGAGGGGCAGAGAAGCCCTAGGAAAGCAAGGGAGACGGGACTGGGAGGCAGACACCTCAAGGGGCTTTAGTTTCGTTAACTGATTGGTCAGCGAGGGCCAGTGTGCCCCCCGGTGAGGTGGGCTGGGTGACACAGTGGGAGGCTCAGTGTGGGGCTGCTCACATGTCTCTTACCTGGTGGGTCTGAGAGCCTGGAGGTCTTCCTGCTGGAAGGACCCCTCTAAAACCATCACGTCCAGCTTTAACATTTTACAGAAGAGGAAAAGGCCTTGGCTAAGGCTCAGGTAGCAGTTAGGAGGCAAAACTGGTGCTTTGCCTCAGCTCTTCAGCTCTGAAGGCAGGGCTGGGTGGAGGATGGCCAATGTAGAGTGCCAGGGCCGGATCCCCTGGGGAGACCGCATAGCTCCTAGGGCCTTGGCGCCCTTACCTGAAGCCAGCAGAGAAGGAGGTGGGGCTGGAGTGGCTCCCGCTCCCACCGATGCACCTCTGATCTATCTGTGAGCATCTGTTCGCCTGCTCTGTGATCACTGTGTGGGTGGAATCTGCCCATTAGTATTTCACACCCAGGGTCTCAGCACAGCCAAGCAATTAGGTCGCCCAAGACCTGAATCTCTTGCTGCTGCCTCTAAATGTACTCAGGAGAGCTTTCTCTTTTCTTCTTGAGCCTTAGTGTTCCCAGCTGTAAGATGGAAGCAAGTGACCTGTCTTGGAGGGTAAGAGCCCCAGAGAAATCCCTAAATGATGCTTTGGATTTCCTAGACCTTCAAGCAGATAAATATAGGGCTTCACTATCATGAGTTGGTTATTTGGTCTTTCTCCCTTCCCTCCCCTCCCTTTCCCTCCCTTCCCCTCCCCTTCCCTTCTCTCTCCTCTCCTCCCCTCCCCTCCTCCTTTCATGAGATTTGTACAGCATCTGAGAGGCCCAGTATAATGACAAAAGCCAGGACTGTGAGGTGAGACTGTGCCATGGAATTTCACAGGAAGGGGTGAGTGTGTTTGGAGAATTTTTTGAGACTCCTAGAAACTGTGGGAGGTGTAGGAAAAAATGGAAGGGAAGTGCATAAAAGATAAAGTGGCCATCAGAGCAGAGCCAAGCCCCATGAGAGGCTGGAAGAGGGGAGTTTAGGGGAACATTGGGTTTTTACTGTGCCGAGAACCAGACTGAGCTTGAAGATGCCCCAGCCTGGGCAGGGAACTCTATATCCTTTTCCACTGAAACAAGATACCTAGGGGTCCTTTTTTCCAGGCTTCCTCAAGTTGTTCAGGTAGATGGCTCTTCTAGGTCCTGCTGGCTCGGATCTTCTCTGGAGGCTGCAGGGTCTGTGCTGTGAGCCTGGGGGAAGGGACATGGCAGGAAGCCTCCTCTCCTAGTGGGGCTGTCCATGGGTTCCTCTGGTGCCCAGTCCACTCTGCCCTTGATACTCTATTCCCATTGGTGGATTGGTTGGGGGAATTGTCTCTCCTTAAGGCCTGGGATGACTCAAAGACAAGGACTCTGTCATGTTCATCACATGTAGGCTACTTGTGGCTGATCAAAGTCAAGGCCAAGGCAGTGTAGAAGAGCCAAAAGAGCAAGGATGCTGAAGCTGATTAGATCTGAATTAGAATTCAAGTTCTGCCAGTTTCAAGCTGTGTGACTGTCATAGGTCAGGTTCCCCCAGGAATAGATTCTGTAACATAAATGTGTATGTGGGAGGTTCATAGCAGTGTATGCTCGGGAAGCATACCTATAAGGCAGTGAGAGAGAAGGGTGGAGCAGAGGGAGAAGTTGACTCATGGTACAGTTGCAACAGAAGGCTCAGCCAATCCCAGGGAGAGCCTTAGGGTCAGAATGGCTCTTGGGAGTTGTCCCAGATGGAGGGAAGGGAGCCAGAACGTTGTACTCCCATTGACCAGTCATTGGATGTAGGCTTCCCAGGGAAGGGCAAACGCTTTGGCAAGGCAGCTGTTAGCTGAAGGCAATGCCTGAAGCGGGGCTCACCTAGGAGCCTTAATAGTCAAGAGCCTTGGCCCCTGGGGAGGTGAGCCCCTGAGCCCAGAGAGGGCAGCTGTGAAGCACACCACATCATCCATCACTGTGACCTTGAGTAAGCCACTTAGCTTAACCGAACCTCAGTTTCCACAGTTGTGAGATGCAGATGATTGATTTGTTCATTCAGAACATTTTTTCAGGTGTTGGGAAATATTCAGCAAACAAGACAGACAAAGCGACCTCCCTTCCCAGATTACGTTCTAGCTGGGAAGAGAAATGGCTAGAGGCAGAGGGTGCTAGGTCCCAAGGAGAAACCCAAGAGAGTAAGAAGGTGGGGACTGCTGCTGTGGGCAGTTCTCTGTTTTATATAAGAAGGGCAGAGCAGAAACCTGAAGGAAGTGGAGGAATGCACCAGGAGACCATGTAGGTTGAGATTTCTCAACCTCGACATGATTGCGATTTCAGGTGGGATAATTCTTTGTTGTGGAGACTCTCCTGCGCATTGTTGGATGTGTAGAAGCATCCCGACCTCTACCCACTGGATGCCAGTAGCACCCTCTCTCCAGTTGTAACAACCTCAGATATCTCCACTTAGAGTCAGAGGTCCCTTGGCGGGGGGTGAAGTCATCCCCTGGTAGAGAACTACTGGTTCAGAGCAAGAAAATTCCAAGCAGAGGCAATAGCAGAACAAAGACTGAGGGGTGAGTGTGTTCTTGTTACATCCACAGAGCAGTGAGGAGGCCATTGTGGCTGGGGTGCTGTGGGCAGGGGGGAGAGAGAAAGCAGAGGGGAAGAATGGAGAGGTGGCAGATCATGTGGGACCTCACAGGTCATTGTCAGGATTTTGGCCTTGACTCCCAAGCAAGAAGGAAGCCTTTGGAGGGTTTTGTGCAGAGAAATGACATGATCTGGCTTATATGTAAAAGGAATTCCTCTGGCTGCTCCTTCACTGTAGTGATGGAAGGTTAAAGACGAGGTTTCTGACACACAACAGGTACTCAATAAATGGGCCTGTCATCCTCAAGAACAGGTGGAATGTGCCCTTTGTTCGCATTTAAGGTCATTGTGCGTCTTGGCTACCATCCCATCCTCAGGTATATTATAGTTGCAGTTTTGTGACTCAGGCCTAGAGAAGAGCCCAAGGATGTGGAGAGCTTTCAGGAGAGGGGCTTTCAGGAGAGTGGAACACAAACCATGTACTGGAGAGAAAAAAACCCGAGCTTAGGGAATGCGGAGCAACCTGGACAGAGCCACTCCCTGCGTGAGTGGCAGCGCTAGGGTTAATATCTACAGAGTTGCTCTTTGGGAAGGGAAGTCTTTGATGGTGACCTAATTTGTGCTGCCTTATGTGAACGTTTTTTTTTTTTTTTAATTAAAAAGATAAAATTCAAAGACAAGAAGAATGTGCTTAAGGCTGGATGGGCTTTTGCACAAATAAAAGATTTGACTGGAAAATTGGTCGTAAAATAATAATAATCAAAAGATGGGTTTGGACCCTATCTTCATAGCAGGAAGACAGATTACCAAATCAGCACCTGACAGCAATTCCTTTCTGAGGCCGCGGAGCTACCATTTTGTTTAGCAGAATGGGCTGTGAGACCCACATGTGGCCGCCTTTGTGTTTTCGGGCTTGGGTAATATTTCTGTAATGGGCACATTCCATTCTTATACGGGAAGTGGAGGCAGAGGTAACCTTGAGTTTGACCTCACTGACTAATGTTCATTGTGGCATAGATAGAACCTGAACACAGGGCCCAGGGACCTGGACTTTATTAGGTCACCACCGTCTGGTTTTATTACCTCAGTGAAGTCATGAAATGTTCTAGTGTCTCCACTTCCGCATCTCTACACCACAGACGATAGTTTCTCCCCCTTCTCAGCATGATCTAGAGAGAAAATGCTTTATCTTCCAGTTTCTCTGCTTAGTGCTTTGCTTTGAATGGGTGCCTGATTCAATATTTGTTGAAGGAATGGATATTTATAGGGATCAATGAGATGATGTACAGGAAATGTCAAGGTGGAGCATGAGGGACTTTGTAAGACTCTCCTAAAACTATTGGGTGAGCTCTTGGGCTCTGGTGAGTTGATGGGTTCAGTTCTAGATTGAGAGGTTCCTTTTAGCCACACACCTGCTACAGGCCACACAATCATGTACAATTTCCAGGAGGAAGAATTTCTCTTCTGTGCTCTGTGGCCCTTTGGGGCAGACTTGCTGAGTGTTATCAACACTTTGGATAGCATAGCCCCATTTTATTGCCAGGCCTTATGCTATGGTCTTTCCTGACTCCCATGGGCAGGGACAGAAGTAAGCATTCTCTCAGGGCTGGGACACCTGACCCAGTTCAGGCAGGACCACAGGAGACGGTCCCTGCTCATACTCAGGCCCTCCAAGGAAGTGTTGGAGTCTCTTCGGAGAGTGACTTGGTTCTACCAGTTACTATTATGTGTTCATGGGAAAGTTGCTAGAAATCTGTCTCATTTTCTTCATGTGTAAAATGAGGTTATTGCAAGCAACAAAAGAAAAAATAGATATATTGGACTTCATCAAAATTAAAACCTTTGTGGTTCAGAGGACACTATCAAGAAAATGAAGACAGCCTACAGAATGGAAGAAAATATTTTCAAATCACATATCTGATAAAGGACTTGTATTTCAAATATATAAAGAATGCTCAGAACTTAAAAAGACAAATAACTCATTTACAAATGGGCAAAGGATATGAACAGACACTACTCCAAAGATGTACAAATGGCCAGTAAGCACATAAAAAGATACTCAACATCATTTGCTATAAGGGAAATGCAAATCAGACCCACAATGAGACATCACTTCATAACAGTAGGATGTCTATAAAAAAGAAAAAGACAGGGGGGTCTGGGTGGCTCAGTCAGTTAAGCATCTGGCTCCTGTTTTGGCTCAGGTCATGATCTCACAGTTCGTGAGTTTGAGTCCTGTGTCCCACACGGTCAACACAGAGCCTGCTTGGGATTCTCTCTTTCTCTCCCTCTCTTCCCCTCCATGCTCTCTCTCTCTCTCTCTCTCTCTCTCTCTCTCTCTCTCTCCAAATAAATAAATAAAGTTAAAAAAAGAGACAGATAATAATAAGTGTTGGGGGCCATGTGGAGAGATTGGAGTCCTCATACACTGGGAAAATATAAACTGTTACTTTGGAAACAGTCACTTTGGAAAACAGTAATGGCAATTCCTTAAAAAGTTCAACATGAATTACCATATGATTCTACAATTCTACTCTTACATATATACCCGAGAGAAATGAAAGCTTATGTCCACACAAAACTTCATATACCATGTTTATAGCAACATTGTTCTTGGTAGCCAAAAGGTAGAAACACAGCAAATGGCCATCAACTGATAGATAAGCAAAAAGTGGTATATCCACACAATGAAATATTTTTCAGCTGTAACAAAGAATGAAGTGCCGATAAATGGTACAACATAGGTGAACCTTGAAAATATTATGCTAAATTAAAGAAGCTGTGTGATTCCACTTACATGAAATGTCAAAACAAGCAAAGTATCGAGATAGACAGTTGATAAGTGGTCATCTAGGGCTGAGGAGTGAAGGGGTTTGGGGAGTGATAACGGAAAGGCATGGCTTTTTGGCAGGTGCAGGGGCATGATGAAAATATTCTATGATAATGCAGCCATCTTCTGAGAATTTACTAAAAACCATTGATTTGTATGCTTTAATGGGTGAATCATATAGTATGTGAATTATATCTCAACAAAGCTGTTACCAGGGGGACATGGGGATATTAATAGGTCTACCTGTCAGTTTTGTATGAGGGTCAGTGAGATAAAGCCCAGCATCTGATATATATCTGATATATAATTAGCTCTCAGACTATACTAATTGTTTTATTATTAACATTATCACTGGGCTGCTGGAGATGATAAGAGATAGAGGACAAACTAGTTAGCACAGTTTCTGACACGTAATTGGTAACTGTGATGTTAGCACCCGTCCTGGGCTTCTTTGTACAGGCAAATCAGAGAGATGTAGGGAGATTCCCATGGAGTCCAGAACTCCGGTCATCTCACCCCTTGGAGAAGAGCTTTATGGCTCCAGCTGGGAGATCTACCATGGGAAGCAGCCAGGGCAAAGTGTGGTGTGGGCTTATTAAAACCGTAGAACTCTACGTTTCTCTGGAGAAATTCAATGGGGCATTCGTGGTTCTAGCCTAGTCTGTCAGCCTATCTCTGTCTCACCACCTCTTGTCCCTTTTCCTTATCAGCAGTTTCTCCTCTTTGTTCTGGGATTGCTCAGAAAGGAGCTGAATTATTGTTTTTATTAATGGGGCCCCCTGAGCATTTTCAATTTGAATCCTTCCCTGTAGCCTAAGTATCTCTCCTCAACTTCTCTTTGTAGTGCGAATTAGCTACATGGAAGGATGTTTTACATTATTTTGCTTCCAGGAGGCGTGGGGAACACAGAGCTGGGCTGGGGTTAGTAGTGGGGGGCTTTGGTGCAAAGGAGTTGGTTTCAGTGGTTTTAATTCTCTTCCTCATGTCTGATCCAGGCCAGAGCCCTGTCATTCATCCTCTTTTGCCTCAGGTCTCTCTCCCCTCTTTACCATTCATCAGAGCCAAATGGTGGGTGTGGGTGTGGTGGGGCTGAGGAGAAGAGCACACATGGATTCCTCGATTTCCCATACAAGGCCTAGAACACAGAGGGGATAGCAGGGTGTTGGTTCCACATGGGGCATGTATGCATGTGTGTTTGTGAGTGTGCATGAGAGAGAGAGGGAGGAAGAGAGGGGGAGAGAGATTGAGATCGAATGTACTGGATTCTGTGCTGTGCTGCCCAGATGCCCTCTTCAGAGCTGGACCATTCATTTCCCAGCTGATGGCTCTCAGTTGAGTTGTTCTCTGGGACTGGTTCAGCCAAAACACCAGCTGCCTCACTCAGGGTCTTACCCCTGCCAGGGATGGTCCAATGACTACTCACTGTGGGGAGGGGGAGATAGAAGTTGTTCTCAGAGTGGGACAACTTTGAAGGGCCATCTTGACTCCGTAACTCCCTGTAGGATTTGCTGAAGTCTGCTTCAGTTTTTCCCTCTGTCCAATCATGCTTCCTTCACAACCTCTGACACCCAGGAGCTGGCTCTGTACTCACACCTTGGCCTTGGTGTAGCCCCGTTGGACAGGAGCCCTCTCACAGAACACTGGACAAGACCACTCACTGATCATGCTGAAGCGAGGTGCAAAACAAGACTGCTCTGTAATCTTGTCTAAGCGAGGACAAAAGCATGATCAGTGTCCAAGCCACAAAAAATACCCAGTGTCCCAACGGACAGGGGGATGTTTGGTATTTCCCAACTATAACTTTATAGTTATAAACTTTATAATTATAGTTGCTTTTTCCCATCTATAGCTTTAGCCTCATTTTGGTCTTCCTTCCTTCTAGATAAGATTTATTAAGACACTCGATCATAGAATTACCCTTGCTTGCTAATAGCAGCTGATTCAAAGCAAAGCCTTGCTTCCTTGAACCAGCCTCCAAATCACCTACCATGAGCCCAGATCCTATAATAAGTCTTTTTAAACTCCTCCTGAGACGCTCTACCAGTCGCCATGGCGTCTGCTCCACCCCGTTGCAGCCAGCAATAAACCAACCTGTGCACCTATGGAGGTGTTCCCTGAGGTCTTTGGCTGGAGAGAAACTCCTCCATGGGCGCTGGTCCCAATGAAACTTCCAATAAACTTTCTGAACACAAATCTCTTTCTGAAAGTCTATTTAAGTTGACTTAAGAAAGTTAGTCCAAGGAGGAGTGGTCGCAGGAGGAAACCTTTAAAATGATCTTGGAACTGGAGGGCAGAATAAACTAAATATCAAGCCTAGTCTGCTACCCCAAGGTCATAATTATGACTGGGAAGGAGTGGGAACCCGCAAGCTGGTGATTGGAGCATCTGGGTCAGTGCGCTTGAATATCATGAATGGTCAGATCCCCTTGGTCTCTTTGGGCCTGCAGAAATGGCCTGCTCTTCCCTGTTAAAGGCCAAGAGTTTCCCTGGCTCTGCTCTTACAGAAGATGACACAGAGGCCTGTCCTGGACAGTATGCACTGCCCTCAGGACCTACCTTCACTGCTCCTCTGGCTGGCTACCAGACCAACAGCTAGAGTTAACATGTAGCCTGGCTGGGGGAAGTGCTGGGCCTGTTTAAAAGGAGAGAGACTATTTACCGTAGGTGTTGCCAGATGCAGACAACATTTCCAGTGGGAGTGAGCACATGTAGGACTGGACCCCTTACGGTACAAGGGGGATAAGAGGCTCCCTGCTGAGTCCTTCTCCAAAATTTCCCTCAGCTGAAGGGAGCTGCTTCGCCTTCCCTAGCATAGTCTACACAGTCAGCAACTGAACAGTGGGATGGGAGATTAAAACCCCCTGTCCTCAAGGAGGCATAACTCTGAAGAACCAGTCCAACTCCAGAGCTACCTCTGGGATCAGCTGAAGCCTTGATGGCAGTTGCATGGCAATTCGTCTCCTCCCTCTGCCCTTTTCTACTTCCTTCACCCTCTCCGTAGTGTGGCCCCAGGGCATCTCCATAAATCCCCTGTTGGTAAATTGCTGTTTCCGAGTTCACTGCCTCAAGGAATCTGACCTTAGACCATGAGAAAGAGAATGAGAAGAAAGAAGACAGGCAAAACAGGAAAGCTCCTCTGGTGCTAGGGTCCCCCTCACCCCCTAAACTTCAACCAAGACTGGATGTTCCATCCCTTGGCTTCTGTGCAGAAGGCCCTGCAAGGGGTGACAGTATTTGTCACTCCCCAAGTGACATGAAAGGGAAGCCCTCCATCAACAAGCAGAAGGAGGGCAGAGCTTTGGAATAAGAACAATGGGAAAGCAGGATAGAATCCTTGGAAATAAAAAGAGGTTGTTGAAATAAAATTTGATACAAGGACTGGAACATAAAGTTGAGATTTCTCAGAAAGTAAACAAAAAAGGAAAACTGCAAGGAAAGTGAGAGAGAGAAAAAAAAGAGCCCAGAAAAAGAATCTAGAAGGTCCAACATTTGAATAATAGGAGTTCCAGGACAGAGAAAAAGGAGGGGTGAAAATTACTAAGAAACAATACAAGATAACTTCCTAAAGCTGGCAGACCTGCATCCAGATTCAGGAGGGCCTATTCATATTAGGCCAGTTGGCTGTCATTATGAAAAAGAAATGAACCTTCATCCTGATTTCTACCATATACAAAATTTAATTCAGGATGGGGTGCCTGGGATTCTCTCTGTCCCTCTCTTTCTCTGCCCCCTCCCTATTCACATACTCTGTCTCTGAACATAATAAATAAATAAACTTAAAAAAATTAATTCAGGATAGATCAGAGACCTAAATGTGAAAAAAAAGACAATAACATATCTAAGGGAGGGAAACTCTCATAGAATAGCTTCATGTCTTTAGGCTGGGCAAAGATTTCTTAAATAAAACACAAGCCCACTAACTATAAAAGAAAATATCACTAAATTTACTGATTAAATTTTTAATGTTTATTTATTTTTGAGAGAGAGAGAGAGAGAGAGAGAGAGAGAGACAGAGCATGAGAGGCAGAGAGAGAAGAGAGGGAGACAGAATCTGAAGCAGACTCCAGGATCTGAGGTGTCAGCACAGAGCCCAAGGTGGGGCTCAAATGACCAACCATGATATCATGACCTGAGCAAAAGTTGGATGCTCAACCAACTGAGCCACCCAGAAGCCCCTAAATGTAGTGATTAAGAACTATTCTTCAGTAGAGACAATATTGAGAGAGAAAGGCCAAAGACCTGGAGTGTTTGTAATGCATACACCCAACAAAGAAGGTATACCTAGAGTACATACAGAAATCCTACAAATTCACAACATAAGAAACTTTTGCTTCTGAGAAGGAGCAAAAGATTTACAAAATACGTCACCAAAGAAAGTACAAAAGTGGCCAACACACATATTCAAACATGCTCAATATTGTTAGTCATCAGGGAAATGCTAATGAAAACCACAATAAAATAAATGCTAATTAAAAATCACAATAAAATATCACTATACCTCTAGTAAAGCAAAAGTAAGAGGTCTGAAAGTGTGGCACAAACGTAGAGTGAGCGGAACTCTCAGGCATTGCCGTGGGTAGTGTAAGTGTACACACTGTTTGGAAGGCTGTTTGGTAGCATTTATAAAAGCCAAATGTGTGTCTGCCCTCCAAATTGTACCTCTAAATGTAGGCTGAAGGGCCATGAATACTTATTTCCACTGAAAAACATGTGAGAATGTTATAGAAGCAGCTCAAAACTAGAGACAGTTCTAAACGCTCATCACTATTTGTATACATAATTGTGGGTATATGCTAACAATGGAATATTATGCAGCAATGAAAAAGAGCCAACATTCTCTACATGGAACAACATGGGTGAATGTTAGAGACATAATGTTAAGATAAATAAGCCAGACACAGAAGGGTATATATTGTAAAAGTCCATTTGCATAAAACTCAAGCAAGGCAAAACTAAGTCTATGGTTATAGGAGATAATTGTGGCTACTCTTAGAAAGCTGCTATCCAGGAGGAGGCATGGAAGAACTTGGGTACTGGAAATGTGTGAGTTTTGATACCTGTTTGTGTAGTTTGCAATATGTAAGATATGAAATTACATGTAAGTTTCAACTTAAAATAAGGTCCCATGAGGTGCCTGGGTGGCCTAGTCAACATTAAGCATCCAACTTCAGCTCAGGTCATGATCTCTCAGTTCACAAGTTTGAGTCTCACGTTGAGCTCTGTGCTGACAGCTCAGGGTCTGGAGCCTGCCTTGGATTCTGTGTCTCCCTCTCTCTCTGCCCCTCTTCTGCTCGTGCTCTTTCTCTCTCTCTCAAAAATAAATAACATTAAAAAGTTTTTTTTTTTAATAAGAAAGGTCCCATCGAGTGTTCAAAACAATAAATAGGAGGAGTCCATATCAATTTTCATATTACTGTGAGTCAGAAGAGTCAGAGAAAAGAATGTTCTATAAACATTTCCAAGAGGGAGATCAGGTCACTTACAAAGGAGCAAGAATCAGATGGGCATCAGACTTCATCAGCAGCATTGGATATCTGCAAAATTCTGAAAGAAATTGTTTTCAGCCTATGATTTCTGTACTCAGGCAACCCACCATTCAAGTTGCAAAGACCCAGAACACTTCTTTTCTGTAAATCCTTTTTAAAGCAGCAACTTGGGGATGTGCTACAGCACTGGAGGAATAGACTTTCCAAGGGGGAAGAGTGGGAAGGCAGGAAGCTGGAGGTAGAACTCAGCAGAGCAAGGATGAATTCCAGGGTCTGAGCTGTGCACAGGCCTAGAGAACATCCAGTCTGGATTGAAGCAAGAGGACTAGCGGGCAGGACTGGTGCTGGTGGTGTTCCCTCATGAGAAAGGGGAGTGGACAGAATATGATTTATAAAGACTTTTTAAATTTAAAAATTATTTATGTTTTATTTATGTTTGAGAGAGAGGGAGAGGGAGAATGCGCAGGGGAGGGACAGAGAGATAGATGGAGACAGAATCTGAAGCTGGCTCCAGGCTCTGAGCTGTCAGCACAGAGCCCAACACGGGGTTCTAACTCACAGGCCGTGAGATCATGACCTGAGCTGAAGTTGGCCGCTCAACCAACTGAGCCACCCAGGTGCCCTAAGACTTTTTTTTATTTTAGAGGGAGAATGAGTGTGAATGGGGTTAAGGGGTATGGGGAGGGTGCGGGGAGAGACAGAGACAGAGAGAGAGAGAATATCTTAAGCAGGCTCCATGCTCAGCACAGAGCCCAATGCGGGGCTCAATCCCACGATCCTAGGATCATGACCTGAGTCAAAATCAAGAGTTGGATGATCAACCTTTGGAGCCACCCAGGTGTTCCTGATTTACAAAGACTTTTAAAAAGAATTGGGAATGATGGGGCACCTGGCTGGCTCAGTAGGTTAAGCATCTGACTTCAGCTCAGGTCATGATCTCACGTTTCATGAGTTCTAGCCCCTTGTCCCACTCTGTGCTGACAGCTCAGAGCCTGGAGCCTGCTTCAGATTCTGCGTCTCCCTCTCTCGGCCCCTCCCCTGCTCGAGCTCTGTCTCTCTTTCAAAAATAAACATTAAAAAAAAAAAGAATTGGGAATGTGATAAAGACAACTAGAACAAAAGAGTAAAGAAAGGCAACTGGAAACTTACAAGCGTGTGTGCAAGCACACATACACACCCAGACACACACAGATACACACACTGTACCTGGAAGAAAACCATAATCCTAGTATGCCACTTGGCTCTGCAATGAAGAGTCTTTATTGAGGCACAAAGATGTAAATGCTTTTCAGTGATTTTCAACTCCTAGAATCAATATGAAAAACCTATATGGTTACAGGATAAATGTAAATATTAGCAACTTTATCAACATAAAAGTGAAAGTATGGATGGCCAAAGTTAGGAGACAGAATGGGAGAAGCGGGGTGAAGGGAAGGACGGGAATAGTAATATCCTCTTTAAGAAATGCAGATCCTCTTTTTGTCAAGTGCCACTCCAGAGGATGGAAGATCACGGAGGTGACTAATGATGAACTGAAAGGAGAGATATGGCAGGAAGAGGTGACAGGGATGTGAGGGAGATATAGCCTCATCTATTACAGTAGTAAGTCAATAGATTGTGTCTAAAATTGATGAATCAAGAAATATCAGTAGAAGCATATTATGTGGAAAGATGGAGGTAAATATAAGAAGAGATGTTTTAAAAAGACACAGCTGCCTACGGGGAACAGCACTGAGAGTAGGAAGTAGTTTAGCAGGATACTGCATTTAAACTTGTGCATATGTTATTTCGCATAAAAACATTAAAAAAAAGACAGACACAGCTCAAATCAAGGAGGAGATTATAAAGACCTGTTTTCCCCCTAAGGGTGATCAAGGCGTCAAGGAGCCCCTGGACGGCCCCCACCTGGAATGGGACTTGAAGTCATGGCTTTGACATCTGGGGGCTGAACTTAGTTTTTATAGGAGCAGGGATTTGGGAACTTTGAAATGTCACTAATTTTCATGCCAAGTCTTCTCTGTGATAAACTTCATCCCTCCCCTCTTCCTCCCTCAAAAATACAATTTTCAATAAATAGCAAGCTCATAAATAACATGGGGCAATCCAGATCCTAATGAAACAGTGACAAATGTTATATCTTCATGGGATCAGGAGAAATAATAGAGGGGAGCGGGGAGCATGGGGAGGGGCATGGAGTCCCCAGAGCTCCTGAGATTTTATTAAAAATCCTTTAAGTTTCATGTGGCCCATTAAAATGATTCTCCTGTGAAATAATTAAAAATCAACAGAGTCGTTGTTACTTTATTAGGAGGATGCAGAGCCTGAGATGCTGTGGGTGAAGGGTGCATTAAGAGTCCATTCAAGGCAAGTGGCAAAGGGGCTCCTGGGGGTCCTCACCCTGGCTCCCCACTGGATACTTGCTGCCACTTGGGCTTAGACTCTTCATCTGTAAAATGGGAGAGTTGGATTGAATCTGTGTTCCTAATCTGTTTGTAGGGGAGGGGGTGTGGAGGAAAGATATCTTTCCCTCGTCAAAATGCACAGCCACACACACAATTCCATAAATAATTTCGTGGCTCCCTGATGCTCATCTGTAATCTTCTAAAGTCACGTGAGCTTGGGTGCTCCAGGATCCTATTCCATTCCTTCTCTGTGGCTTACAGCTGACCGCAACTGGCTCCAATTTTAATCAGATAGTTATTTTAACAGGGTGAAGCAGAGCTCTTCATGAAAGTCCTTGCCCCTCCCCAGACTCCCTGGACTTGCAAACTTAAGGGCATCCTGCATGATCAGCCGGCCCGGGGAGGCAACTTCTTGGGACTGCGAATCCCTGCTTCTGAGAGAGGAGGTCCTAGCCTTCCTTCAGAAGCCGTGATGGGAAGGGGATCTCCGTGTGTCTCACTGTCAGGGTTCCTGGGCCAATATTGGCAGCTTCACCTGGTATTCTGTTACCCCACCTCTGGACTCCAGCGCAGCAAATGATTTCCTTTTCTTTTGCCAGACGGGGAAGACCCATGTTCCTGGTCCTTCATCCCTGCATTGTGTCGAGGTCCACCTGTCTCTCTATGTGTGCCTGGCTGCTCTTTATAGCCCCAAAGTCACTCCTGGAGTCCAGGTCTACTGGTAGGACTTAGAAGACTGATAACCTCCATTTTTTGAACACCTACTATGTGTTTGGTGCTGAGGACAGTATCCCCTCCCTATGGCTATAGAGGAGGAAACTGACATTCAGAGAGATTAAGGAATGTGGGCAAGGACACACAGGGAGCAATGGCTATCGTAGGTAAACTTATAAGACGGCCCCAGGGACCTCTCCTTCCTGGTGTTCATGCCCTGGCCTAATCATCTCCCCTTCAAGTGCGGGCCGGACCAAATGACTTGATTCTAACCAAGAGAATATGGTGGGTGATAGGACGTCACTTTCATGATTAGGTCACCAAAGCACACGACTTCCTTCTTGCTGTCAGACTCTGCTTATTGCCGTCTTGGCTTGCCTGCTCTGATGAAGCAAGCTGCCGTGTGGGGAGGCCCATGTGGCGAGAGAGAGAGGCCCTCACTGCAGTAGCCGGCAAGAAACTGAACCCAGGTAGCTGAGCTTGGAAATGGATTCTTGTTGAATCAAACCATCAGGTGAGACTGCAGACATGGGCTGACCCCTGCCGGGGACCCAGCTAAGCTGTACCAAAATTCCTGCCCTGCAGAAATAGCGAGGCAGAAACTACATGGGGTGTGAAGCTGCTGAGTTTTGGGGCCATTGTTGTGCGGCAGTAGGTAACAGACATAATGGCCGGGCTGGAATTCGAAGCCACGTCTGTCTGGTGCCATCATTCTGTGTTGATTCTGTTGCGGGTGCCTCTCTCCACCCTTGCCCTTTGGCCCCAGTGTGGAGGAGCTCGTGGTAGTCAACAGGCCCTGCAGTACGTTGGCTTCGAGTTCTAGGGCACAGCAACGGCGCGTTCGGGGGACAATCACGTAGTCAAGCCTGAAGTCTGAGCGATGGCTGGTGCGGGAGCACTGGCCCAGGCGCCGGGAGAGTCATGTCTCATGTGAGCTCTATCCTAAGGAGCCCTGTGACCCGGGACAGGCCTTCCCCTCTTTGGGCCTGCATTTCTCTGTGGGTCAGTGAGGTAGTTGGATAGAACGGTGTTAAGGTTCATTCCCACCTGGCTCTTCTGACTTAGAGTTGGGTCCTCTGGGAGCAGGAAGCTCTTCCAGGCAGCCTCAGCTCCAGGTGAGCATGAACCCACCTGCGCCAGCTTGAGGGCTGGACAGAGGCTGTGGGTGGCTGTCCTATTTGCATCTGCAGCTCTGACGTGAGCCCCTGGTAGGAGTCCTGCCTTGGCCCCTGAAATTCCTATGTAACTACCATCTTCTGGGGGTCTTTCAGTGAACTTTGGGTGGGGGAAAGCCTTCCCGAGTGGAGGCTTTGTTCCCAGAGCGAAGGGCAGGGGCTGTGGGACCATATGCGTGTGTTGAAAGGGGCGCTGACTCACCGGGCTTCAATAGGGGGCATTGGTTATACACAGGGGGAGGTGATAAAGGGGGGCCCATCCTCCTTCTGTCTTATTTCAGTTCCCTGGCCCCGGGGTGATTTATGCAGCTCCATTTATGGTCCTGGGAGGCTGAAACAGAAAAGTTATTCAACTTCTTTCTCTTCTTCACTTGCCCTTTTCTGTGTCTGGGAGGGCAGGGGTGAGAGGCGTTTTTTTTTTTTTTTTTTTTTTTTTTTTTTTTACTATCTCCTATAAATTATAGCTATGGATGCTCAAATAGGCTTCTTTGCTGTCTTTGAGCTGCACGGAGTCTCTGGGGTTCAGAGAGATTGCCTTTAATCTCCAAGGAGGCAGAAAAGCAGAAGGCTTCAGAGTGCAGGCTTGGAGGCAGACCACTGTGTTTGAATCCCCGCTCCGCCACTTCTGAGCTGTGTGACCTCAGGCAAGTTATTTAACTGCTCTGAACCTCAGTCTCCTCATTCCGTAAGATAAGCTAAAGAACCTTATCATCTCATAGAGCTGTTGTAAGTACTAAATGTAAAGGAGGAGTAGGTAAGAGGGTCAGCATAGTGCTGGCATATAGCGAGCCGTCTGTGAACGCTCGTGATGATGACTCTTCACAGTCGTGAGATGTGACCAGCCGTAAGTCTGCTGGCCTTCAGCTTGCTTCTTCTGGTAAGCCGTGCTACCCACTGCCTCTCTGTCGAGTGCTGTCATTCTTCTGAAGGTCGCACTTTGGTTCTCATTTGACCTTGTTTTCCTGCTGCCTCTTGAATGTGTCCTTCAGTCTTTTCCCGGAGGCAGCAGAGGTGGGAGGAGGGGGTGGGGGAGACTGAAGAGAGTATGGTGCCGGAGCCCAGAGCTGGAGGCCCGGCTTCGAAAGCACACCTCTGCGTGTCTATTTATAATTCACCAGTAGTTTTCTCTTTCCTCACCTCCTTCTTTCCCCATCTGTAGAATGGCATTTATCAACACAGTTAGGCTTTATTCTCATGTGGCTGGGAAGAAAAAGACTCAGAGATGAAGCGGCTTGCCCAGGGTCACATGGCTGGGAAGAAAGAGAGCCGAGTTCAAATCCTGATATTTGGGCCCCTATCTAGGACCTTTGCCATTTTCCCAGGGCTTCAGGCTCCCAGTGAGCCTGAGTGAGGGTCCCTCTCCAGCCCTCAGTGCTCTCTCACCTGGAAACGAGGTGTGGGGCCCAGATCATCCCCGACAGCCCTTCCAGCTTGGGCTTCTTGCTCCCAGGTGGGGCCCGCACAGGAGGAGTACACTTCTCGAACTTTCTCTGGCGTGGTTTCTTGTGGAAAGTTTCTGCCTCAGCTTCACTGTGCCTTTTGGAGTCTTGGGCCCTGGAAACTGAGTGTCGTACTTAATTATTCAGAAACCCATATATCCTCTGTAAGCAAGAAATCCACTTCGACAGGCGAGAAATGCCAAAAATTGTTTATTGCTCCTTGCTTCAAATCTGGAGTGGGAAGCAGGGTGTGGGAGACGTCTCCAGCTGCTGAAGGCAAATCTCCATTCACTTTCGGGTATAAATGTTGTATCTTTTTTTAGGACCCCATCCTGGGTCAAGGATGGGGAGGTGGGGGGCTCATGACCCAGGTCTCTCCCATAAACCTGCTGAGTGGCTTTTGGAGAGCTATCGTCCCCTTGGATCATCAACTCTCTCATCTGGAAAATGGGTTCACACAACCCTGCCCCGTAAGAACAGTGAGGTTGCAAAGATCGCTCAGGACCTGAGAGAATTCCTGAATTCACGGAGTTAAATAGAGCTGGTGGTTGGATTCATCGGGGAGCCAGGCAAGAAGGGAAGTATAAAAGGAGCCAGAGAATGGGCAGAGATCGCTCCTATTTCGGAAGTTTTCAAAGAAACAGGGTGCTCAGCCACCCCTCCCAGGGTTTCCAAGATTTCTTCTTGTGTGGGCTCTCTGCACAGGGGCTTTGTGTCAGGATGGTGGGAAGCTGCTGCGGACACCCCAGGTCAGAAGAAAGTGAGGAGAGAGATGCTGAGTTGGCCTCTGGGCTGTGGACTCCACCACCAGGGGGCAAACCCCATTGCCATTCTCTTTTGGCAAACTTTGTCCATTTTACAGATGAAAAAAACCGAGGCTAACCAAAATTGGCACTTGCATTGGGTCACACAGTGGCAAGTAGCAGAGCAACGGTTGAGGAACATGTGCCCTCTAGTGCCCTTTTCCATCAAATCATAGAGCATCATCAGGAAAGGTGACTTGCCAGGTGGAGAAGAATTTGGATGGCATCTCCGGAGCCCTGGCTGTCTGCAAGGATGTGGCTCCCAGAGTCAGCTGATGGTCCTTGTCTTGGTTCCTTGTCTCTGTGGTTGCGCACGGGCAGGTCATTGGTCTCGGGGCCAGAGCTGTAAGAGGAGGGAAGATATCCCTTGTTGGGGGCTGGAGGGGTGCACTGTGAAACTGCTCACCATGGTGGGCACTTCTACCATGCCTCTGCCCTTCCCCCCACCAGGCCACTGGACTCTGGGCCATATGTGGCTACTGCTCCCGAGAATTTCTCTAGGTGGGGTCACAGCACTACTCATTACTCAAGCCATTAATTCAATTACTTAGGGGCGCCTGGGTGGCTCAGTTGGTTAAGCTTTTGGCTTTGGCTCAGGTCATGATCTCACGGTTCATGGGTTCAAGCCCTGCATCTGGCTCTGTGCTGACAGCTCAGAGCCTGGAGCCTGCTTCGGATTCTGTGTCTCCCTCTCTCTCTAACCCTCTTCTGCTCGTGCTGTCTCCGTCTCTCAAAAAAAGAAAAAACCAAAAACCAAAAACAAAACAAAACAAAAAGACACATTAATTCAATTACTTAGACATGCATTTGACCAGTATGTGTAAGCCTGCCTTGGAGTCACTTGGTTTGGCCCTGGTGTGTGTGTGTGCACGGGCGAGTGTGGAAACCAAAACAGGGCTAAGACTCGGTCTCCCAGGGAGGCAGCCTTGTGCTAGGGGCTGGAGTAGCAGGGCAAGACTACCAAGCAGGGCATGGCCGTTTCTTCAGTACCAGTGGGAGGGAGGGGCCATCAGGGAAGCTAGCTCTCCTTTCGTTGCCAAAGAGATTTATTTCAAATGCAGCATAATTCACTGAGCACCTACTATGTACCAGACCCTACCTGAGGCACTGAGGAAGAATTAAAAAATAATCCAGACCCAGCGGTCCTTGCCTTTGTGTGGTCAGAGTTGTCCCTCAGACACAAGCAAGGTGTCGCTCCTGGTGGAGGGGTTGCTTATCCAACCATTCTCTGCTGCGTGGACTAAGGTGGAATTGCTTCTTGTCTAGCGCTGGGGGATATGTCAGATGGGGCGAGACCAAGACAGGAGACCAGTTAGGTGACTACTGTGTTTGTCCAGCAAGCGATGACAGGGGTCCAGATGAGGGACTAAGAGGGAGGCAGCCACTGTCGCTGCTCTGCCCAGGCCCCTCTGCACTCACCATCTCCACGCATGCAGACCCGGGCTGCCACTTGCTAGTTTGCGACCTGGGGCTCTGTGGTCCATGGCTGCTGAGCCTGCTCAGCCATCTCAGCAGGTGAGGCCCCCCCACTGCTTATTGACGAGAATTGGTGGAGACAAACCCAGGTCCCCTACTCACTGGGCAGGATTATCCAGAGGGCTGTTCTTCTTATGTTTATTTATTTTTGAGAGAGAGAGGGAGAGGGAGAGAGAGCATGTGTAAGCGAGTGAGGGGCAGAGAGAGAGGGAGACACAGAATCTGAAGCAGGCTCCAGGCTCCTAGCCATCAGCACAGAGGTCGAGGTGGGGCTTGAACCTACAAACCGTGAGATCATGACCTGAGCTGAAGTCGGACACTCAATCGACTGAGCCACCCAGGCCCCCCCACCCTGAAGAGTGTTCTATACTGTCCCCAGAGTCCCTTGGATATCTTCTGTGGAGACTGCTCGTAACACATTCTGTGTCGTCTTCACTCCCTGTCCTGTTTCACAGTCCTGTTCTCCTGATACTTCCTGGGATCACCTCCTAAATAAATGTCTCGCACTCAAACCCTTGCCTCAGGATCTGCTTCTGAGGGAACCCAACCTAAGTTACATAACAACGAACACCTTGGGATTGTGGTCAGCTAGATCTGGGTTGAGGTCTGATGCCACCACATAATGACGGTATGGTCTTGGGCAAGTCGCTTAACCCTCTGAATTCAAGTGCCTTCCCCTGTGAGCTGGGGGTGGCGATAATGCCACATGAGGGGAGGGGAACTAAATGAGCAAGGGCTCCCGACCCCTGGTGGATGTGTCACAAGTGCAAGCTATTATTGATTATTATCTCCTTGCGAAAAATCGGAAGGCAACCTAGACGTCCAATTATTGAACTGAGATGTGCGTGTCCCCTAGTGTCCTTTCCCGTCAAATCACTGAGCATTGTCACTGGGGATGGAGGGGGCGGAGGGAGGCAAGGGGAGATGCTTTTTAAGCTGAGTCAGAGCCAAATGCGAGCATGGGGGAGGAGGACATCTTCCCAGATCTTTGGATTCAGGCTCCACTGGCCTTTGGGGAAGTCGGGCTGTAGGAGGGAGATTCTTGATTTCCCAGAAATGATGGTAAGGCTGCTGGGGAAGCTGTGGTGCCACACTGGCTCATAATCCAGAGGTGTGACATCATGAGCATCCCTGGTTCTGGGGTTCTGGTCCACCCGAGACTCAGGTTGATTCAGTCCTGGAGCGCATCTGCCATGGACCTGAACCCCCCAACAGCCAGTCATGGAGTCTCAACTCATGGCTGCTCGCCCCACCCCCTTTTGTGCCCAGGCTTCACTGGTAAGTATTTATTACACGTCAGTGTGATAAATGAAAAGTCATATTTTACTGTGAATTATCCCCAGCCCATGTGAAGCACAGATCTATAGCCTGGAGAGTTATTAAGTGCTTACCAGGGAATGCTATAAAAACCTCATCATTTTCCCCAAGGGCCTCTCCCACCAGGGGATGGGGAGGGAAGGGCTGCTGCCTCCGTGTGGGGGGAGGGGTGGCGGGCAGGGAAGGGTGGCCAGGGCTGGCTGGATTGCTCTGCTCAGGGAAGACACCGTAGGGTGGGATCCTGGGGTTCCTGGCTTCTTGTGTTCCGCGGTGATCTTGGGCACAGTGTTGGCAGGACTCAGTTTTCCTCTTTGTAGATGGCAGCCAATGGTATGGAAATGTTGCGAGCCACAACCCACCTCTGATAACAGCTGACAGCATAAAGTTTAGTTCTGTAATGAAATAAAGCCCACAACAAAGTGAACCTGACTCACATTTCATGGAACTGTTGAATTAATTGTACGACATAGAGAGGCCATAGAGTTTAATTTTTCGTCTGATTAGGAACCCCAGTGTATCAGCCAGGATCCCAGCAGGAAACAGCGCACTCACATCAGGACATTTCCAGGAGGGTTTTAATAAAGGAGCAGGGTGTAGGGAAACCACAGGGAACGGTGCAGTGCCCCAGGGTTGGTAACGCTGGCTCCCAGGCCATGTCCCTCCTGGGGCTGCGAGGGGTGAGAGAGGAGAGCAGAGACCGGAAACCAGAGGTAGCAGGGGCTGTGTGGTGCAGACTACTTCAAGGGAGCTGGACCTTCTGTCCTGAGGCCAAGGTGGCCCTGCAGGGAGGGAGTGTGGAAGATAAATACTTCTTCTCTCTCCCCTGCCCTGCCAGGGCTCCCACTGGCCAGGTCCAACAGAAGGCGGTGGGAGTTGGGGCCTGTGATGGGGTCCATGCAGGTCAGCATCTGGGGTTGGGAGCAGCGTGAGCATAGAGAGGGTATCGGAGAGGTGAACAGAAGGGACTCAGCCTGTTCCCGCCTGCCCCCCCCACTCCCTGCCCCCTCCCCCCCCACTCCCTGCCCCTACCTGGAGGCTGGCTTCTGCTTGAATACTGCAGGATGGGGAGGTGAGAGGAGGCACATGGCCTCCCTGAGCAATAGGTCCCCTAATCACTGGGGGAATTCTTCCTCTGAGCAAGCCCAAGTCGGCTTCCCTATAAATTCTCCCCATTTAACAACAAACACAATAGTTATTAGGCTGCATCTAGACATAAGCGGTAAACAGTCAGTGTGACTACCCTTAGTATCCGCTGTTTGCTTTGCATGACCTACCCTCATATTTATAGCTTTTCTCTGTATCTTTGGTGACTCGCCCGTATCTTCAAACAACGATGGTGTTGACGTTTCCACTACTTCGTGCACCACGAAAGGCTCACGGGAGGTCTGTGCTCTCACCTCCACACCCTTGCTGAGAGACTAATAATAGGACGGCTCTGATATTTCAATTCGCGAAATTCCCTGTGACCTGGTGAACTCCTGCCTCCCTTTCAGCCAAGCATGTTTTCTTCTCCTTGGGCCCATCTCAGGAGAACCTGAGTGCACATCCAGGGAGAGGTCCACAGAACACGGACACCCACTTCGACTGAAGCAGGGGGGGCACATGGGACAGGGACCTCTTCCGGAACCCAGAGGCCCTGCTGACCACAGCCAGATGGGCAGATTTGTCTTTCAGACACTGATATGTGAGGACCAGGGAGCCGTATGGCAAATGCCTTCACCAATTTCTTTTTCAGCCGGGCACCTTCTTCCTAGTCACCACGCCTTAAACCCCGTGTTCATTGACTCTGAGAATCCTATGAATGGGATGGAGCCCGGGGGTCTGACTCTCTTTTTGATGCATAACCCTTGAGAAAGGCCAGGATGGTGGCTTAGGGCCTGTTTGCATACCTCCGGGGACAGGACACTTGCCCCCTTTAAAGAGAGCCTGTGGATGCAGTAGAAGTTTTGAGGAGTATCCATCCAGTCAAGGAGAGTCCTGGTGGCTTTAAGGGTTTTCCTGCTAATAAGGGAACACAAAGTACAAACACACATGTGACATAGACTGTCATGACCATGACTTCGTCTCTGTCTTTCCTATCTTGTCTCAGAGGAGGCCAGGAAGGCAGTTCACCTTCCACCTGATGCCCATCCTGGAGCTCAGCAAAGTTCCCCACTTCCCATCAGACCAGGAGCTCCACAGACCGCCCCACCCAGTGAGCTCTAAAGCTGCCAAGGGGACGCCGCCCTCGGTGGTAATCCGAATTTGCCCTCCAGCCGCCTTTCCCATCATTCTGGGCCACCCACTCCCCGCCAGGTCCGCTTCTATCTCTGAGGCTTGCCTTCTCTCCAGACTCCAGAGCTTTGCTCTCCAAACCCACATCTCTCCTGGGACTGCACCACCCCCTCCCCTAATAAGTCCTTTGTCCTGTCCTCCCCCGCCCCCACTCCCCCCATCCTGGCTGACCGTCCTGCCCTCCATCCTCTCCCACTGCAGGCACTCACACCAGTAGCCCAATCTTCTCCTGCCCACACCATCCTGCCAAAATCCGCGATACATTTACCTCATTAAAAAGATAATAATGCCTGTTACTGTAGAACAGTGAGAAAATACAGGCAAATGTCGGGGCGCCTGGGTGGCTCAGTTTGTTGAACTTCTGACTCTTGATTTCGGTTCAGGTCATGACCTCATGGTCATGGGATCGCACCCTCCATTGGGCTCTGTGCTGAGCATGGAGCCTGCTCTCCCTCTCCCTCTCCCTCTCCCTCTACCCCTCCCCTGTATGGTCTTTCTCTCTCTCTCAAAATAAATAAACTTAAAAAGAGAAAGGAAAACCTTAAAAAATATGTAAGTAAATGTAAGGAAGATAAAAATCATCCATAATCTATTGCCTGGAGGTAACCTCTGCTGAATTTTTGGGTGTACAGACAGTCCCCAACATGTGATGGCAGGACTTAGGGTTTCTTGACCTTACAATGGTGTGAAAGCGATACACCTTCAATAGAAACCGTACTTGGAATTGTGCATTTGGATCTTTCCCTGTGCTGGCGATTTGTGGTGCAGGACTGTCGTGTGATCCCAGGCAGCCGGGCGATCACGAGGGGAGACAGCCAAGACCCTCACCGCCCTTCTGCACCCATACACTCATCCTCTTTCCACCTGCAGGACAGTATTCGATGACTTACATGACACATCCAACACTTTATTACGACGTGGACTTTGTGTTAGATGACTTTGCCCAGCTGTAGGCTAGCCTGACTGTTCTGAGTGTTCAAGGTAGGCTAGGCTAGGGGCACCTGGGTGGCTCAGTTGGTGAAGTATCTGACTCTTGGTTTCAGCTCAGGTCATGGGCTCACTGTTTGTGAGTTTGAGCCCCGTGTTGGGCTCTGTGCTGAGAGCGGAACCTGCTTGGGATTCCACATCTCTGTCTCTTTCTGCCCCTCCTCTGCTTACTCTCTCTCTTTGTCAAAATAAAGAAACAAACATTAAAAAAAAGGCAGGCTAGGCTACATATGATGTTTGGTAGGTTATGTGTATTAAATGCATTGTCATCTTAGGATATTTTCAACTTAAGGTTAGGTTTATGGGGATGTAACCCCACTGTCAGTGAGGAGGACTGTATATCCTTCCAGACTTCCACAGAGATATTTTTTCCCTTCCAGAGAGGCATCATATCATACATATTATTTTGCAACCTGCCTTTTCACTTGAAATATATGTGAACATTCTTCTACGGCAATAAATATCCTCCCTGACAATGCAGTTTATGGCCGCGCAGTGTTGTGTGTGCGCTCGGGTCACTGCTGGGATTTTAATTCCTAGGGTTCTGAAGATACAGTGCGGAGTCTGCCCTCCCCTCCCCCAGTGCGTGCAGTGTGACTCACCCCTGGTCTGTCGGCACCTGCCCCATTGCCCCCCTGGGTTTCCCTCTTGCCCTATTTCTAGGAGCTTAGCCAGGCCTTGATCTGGGGAGTATTTTTATTCTCTCTCCCTCATCCCTCCCTCTTTCTTGTACCTTCCATCAGTGCCGCTCTTCAGAGGCTAGCTTGAGTTCTGCCAACCTTCTGGGCCCCTAGTAGGTATTTTGGCAGAGAGTAGGGGGTGGGCATCAAGTCCTTTTGGAATTTTCTGTTGAAAGAGAATGATTTATTCCCCTGAATAAGGCTCTGAGATGGTCCTCCAAGTCCAGGCCTTCTCTGTGGTGTAGACCCCCAACCAAGACACCCAGATGTGATCAGCACTCAGGCGGCCAAGGCCCTCCCTTTATGGATGGAGACAATGAGGGCCAGAGGGGGATGTGGCTTGCCGGGGGTTGATTACAGAGTGCAGTGGTGGCTGAACTGGGACCAGGAACTAGTTTTCACAAACTCCCAATATGGAGCCCCCGATGCTTCTTCCTCCAGCATCTTCTGTGTGTCTCTTATTGGTTTCCAAGCCCTGGGAGGACGCTCAGCCTTAACCTTGACCCTTTCCTTTGGGGAATGTGGTTTTCAGAGCTGTGCATAGGATATGGTTGTTGGGGGCTATGCACTGAAGTGGCTTCGGGGTCTATAGGGGCCACCACATTTGGGGCTGATGGCTTTTCAGAGGTGGTGGGAGATTTCTTGGGAGTCCTTAAACCCTTCCTTCACTGAAGCTCTTCAGGGGCTTTCCTAGGCTCCGAGAGCCACTGGGGCGGGGGCAGGAGAGGTGGGTGTTTGGGGAGGAGGGCGCTTCGCGGTGCCAACTGACATTGCCAAGTTTCTTTCTCTGTGTCTTGTTCCAGTTCAGAAAACATTAAAATGGCCCTATGTCCCTTTTCCCCTGCCCTGGGGGTGGAGCAGAGGTTTTGAAAGGGACAGACTCTGCTTAATTCCCCACCTGCCTGCCTGCCTCATGGGCTGGGGTGGAGGTGAAGAGTGGGGGGTCATGTTCTATTTCTCCACCTCCCCCCTGGGGGGCCATCAGTTTGAACTTTCCTCCATAGCAGGCTGAGGGCAGGATCCCCCTATACGGAAACTTGGCATATACCGAGGCGTCAGTAAAAGTGAGATGCTTGGCTCTGATGAGCTTGTGCATGATGGAAGCTGTGTGTTTGAGAGTTCAGTGCTGGTTTTATTTGAATCACATAGAATGGTATGTAGTCTTTCTAGTGCTTGATGCTTCTAGAGGTCTCCTTCTGGCTCTGTAGAGATCCATTTGAGGATCATTTGAAAGCTATGGATGCTCTTTCCAGAAACTGTAGTATGTACAAACACATGGTGGGTACCTTTGGACTTCATAATGTCCCCCATCGTTTAGAACAGTGCTTGCCCTGCTAAAGCAGAGCAAATTAGCCTGCCTGTGGAATAGAGGTAGGGAGGCATGTTTTCTGTCCTCAGTAGAGCCGAGATTGATGAGGGAGACGCAGCCTGTCCTGGGGGAGCCCCTGATCTGATGGAGGAGGCAGTCGGTCCTCTCTAGGAGTTCCTGGGCCAGTATTCATGGAATAAAGAGAAATGAACAATCACAGAATGACCTAAACTCACTCAGAGCTTGGGTGATAGGGCTGGGAAATAGGTGAGCATCATCTGGGAGGACTTCCTGGAGGGGGGGCTGAGGCCGATTCAAAGTGAGGTAAGAGGTAAGGACGTCAAAAGGAGGTGATGGGACAGTGTGTATCAGCGCGCATGCCCAGGAACTGATGCAAAACCCAAACCCAGCCGAGTTGCCAAAAAAAGACACGAGGCACCAACACATCTGCACTGATTTACAGGGTTCACCTTTAGGAACATCTGCTCGTTTTCTCCCCTGACAAAGGAAAACAGTTTCAAACATAAATCCAGAGATGGCTCCGATGGATTTTTTCCATCCCTCCCTCTCTCCGATCGCAGGGCCTGAGGGTGTCGGAAATGTGTTGTCTCGTGTTTATCACAGCCAAGCGGAGCTTGGGGTGACAGGCCTGACAGCCTGGTCATGTGGAGGTGATATACGGAGGTTTGGGAGAGGGCCCCAGAGAGGAGACTTGGCATTTGTCCTTCAAACACAAAGTCACGCTTGCTGTTTATTTATTAATTTACTTGCTGCACGGGGATATTCTGCTTGTCACTCCGCTGGGGCACAAAGCAGCACTGGGGGCCTGCTCACCTGGGCGTCCCCACGAAGAAGAAGATGACAGTGGTCCCCGCGGTGGGTGTTTTGTTTACCCCAGGATTGTCCTAGGGCTTTAAGACTCCTGTGACTCTGGAAGCTGTGCTGTGAATGTAGTCTCTGTGCTTGATGCTAGCGTCTTTGATTTAGGATTGGGACAATCCAGACTGATTTCCTAAATCAGGAAGTTGGTGCCTTTTTTTTTTTTTAATGAGTTACACGTTCTGTAGGATTCTTTTGCTCTGCAGTGAGGAGAAAGGGTCTGTTTCTTTCTCACGTTCTGGAGTCCCCTCCAGGAGAAGGGAAAGAGAAGCCTGGACTGAAGATCTGCAGTTGGGAAGGAGGAACACCCTTCCTCGGGATAGAGGGAACCTCAGAGTAAAGCCCGCACCCACTTTCTTCTTGATTCTGAAATCCCTGATTCTTCTATCACTAGCCCCATTTTTCCTTTGTAACATACCAAGTGACAACTCCCCTCTGATTCCTGAGAATGACTGGTCCCTCGCTGTCAACCCTGGTCCCTGATGTTGGGACAGATCTCAGTGCTCTACGCTTGGTTTTGAGCTCCTCACCTGAAGGGAACACAGTGAGGGGGCCTTGCAGGATTGCTCACCTCGTCGTTAGGAAGCCCACTCCCTCTTGCTACAGTGTCGTTCTTCTCTTATGAGTACTATGAAGCAATTACCTCCAAGATCCTTTACTTAGAAAAGCCATCATTTGAATTTTGGGGGGACAATGACTGGAGGGGACAGCAAAAGCGAGGTCATGCTGTCGTAACAACAGTCAGCATATCCTAATGGCGTCATCCAGCTACGGCTTACCTCTTACTTCTGCAGAGTCCACTGGGCACGTCCTCTGAGCGGCAATTTGACATTCTGGGCTGCTCCTGTCTCTGCTCAATCCCACCATCTCACCACGTGGCCTTCTTGTTCACATACTGGAGAGGCCCCGGGAACAGTCATGTCCTAGCTGGTCGGTGCTCTGTCCCAGAAGCAACACACGTATTTCTGCCTGCAGCCTCTTGGCAGGTCTGGACGTGGCCAGGAGGCCCAGACTGACTATTCCAGCTCTCCCATCCCTGTGCGTGTCCGTGGGCTGGTCCTCTCGGCAGCTTGGAGGGCAGGTGGAGGCCCGGGGACTCACGGGGCCACGCGGCTCGGAGTCCTACGGCCCAGTCCTGGCCGTCCCCTGTCCTCTGACCATTCATCCAGGACACGATGGCCAATTAGTCAGCACGCACCATTATGCTGCCTTAACAACTACTTTAGATGCGGCCAACACGGCGTCGTGTGGCAGGGGCGATGGACGGCAGCCGTTCTAATTAGCAGAGAAATCGGGGAAGGACAAATGGTAGGCTTTTATAGTCAAGCAAACCTCAGAATCGAAATAACTCTGCTAATTGTGCTCCGGGTGCTTATTAGCATGGCTTGAGACAATAAATAACGCCCCTCATCTGCGAGTTTCTCTCTCCATTGTCTTCGGGGCTGAGAAGTGAGGGTGATTGACCACCTACCATGTGCCAGGCACCACGGTTTTACATGTGTCCCCTCATCCGATTCTCACAGGAAACTGAGGCAGTGGACAGCGGGGTTTCTTGTCCAAGGCTCTGCAGTGGTAATGGTGTGAGCAGTCTGGCTTCGTTCTCTTAACCCCTGTGCCTCGAGGACAAAGCAAGTTCTTTGTGTAAGTTGGGGGCTTCTCTCCCCGTGTCTTTTTTCTTTTTAATTTTTTTCATGTTTATTTATTCTTGAGAGAGAGAGAGAGAGAGAGAGAGAGAGAGAGAGAGAGAGAGAGAGACACAAGGCATGGGTGGGAGAGGGGCAGAGAAAGAGGGAGACACAGAATGTGGAGCAGCTCCAGGCTCTGAGCTGTCAGCACAGAGCCCGACTTGAGGTTTGAACTTGCGGACCTTGAGATCATGACCTGAGCTGAAGTCAAACGTGTAAGTGACTGAGCCACCCAGGTGCCCCTCTCCTGTGTCTTGGAGATCTGAGGAGACATGGAGAGAATTCTGTGGGTCCATGAACTTGGAGGCAAAAAAGTCACATCTTTTACTGCAATGGAGTATTCCCTTTTGTTATGACTGTAGGGACAGAACTACAGTAAGTAGAATCAGCAGTACTTTCAATCTGTCGCCAATAGACATCACAGGCATTTGCATATCATATTACAGTATTGAAAAGGTTTGTTAAATCTTTATTTATTTTTGAGAGAGAGAGAGAGAGAGACAGAGAGTGGGCAGGGGAGGGGCAGAGAGAGAGAGGGAAACACAGAATCCAAAGCAGGCTCCAGGCTCCGAGCTGTCAGCACAGAGCCTGATTCGAGGCTCCAAATCACGAACCACGAGATCATGACCTGAGCTGAAGTCGGACGCTTCTCTGACTGAGCCACCCAGGAGCTCCATTACAGTATTTTTTTTTTTTACAAGATTTTGTTTTTAAGCAATCTTTTAAAATTAAGCCCCAGTTGTGGGGCTTGAACTCATGACCCCAGGATCAAAAGTCCCATGCTCTTCCGACTGAGCCAGCTGGGGCCCCTGCCTATTACAGTTGTTTTAATATCTTGAAAACAATGTTTGCTTGGCACTACTTCCTTCCACTAGATCTTGTCATTTAATGCATTGTTAGAGAGACAC
Organism: Suricata suricatta; assembly: GCF_006229205.1. Classification (NCBI taxonomy): domain Eukaryota; kingdom Metazoa; phylum Chordata; class Mammalia; order Carnivora; family Herpestidae; genus Suricata; species Suricata suricatta. Next base: position 20,939,923 of record NC_043716.1, read on the forward strand.
ATGTATTACTATGAACACATCTATATTTATTTGTTTATTTAAAATTTTTATTGAAGTGTAGTTGACACACGATATTGTATTAGTTTCAGATGTACAACATAGTGAGTCAACATTTCTATATAGTAAGGGGTGATCATGAGAAATCTAGCTACCTGTCACCATACAAAGCTGTTATATATTATTAACTATATTCCCTATGTTGTATGCTGTCTCCCCAGAGCACACATGTATTTAAAAAATCTTTTGATAATAACTACTTTACTATAATTGGTTCCCTTTGCAATTCTATATTCTTTGCTTTATGTTTTTAAAGGCGGCATCCCATGGGCTTCACCAGACGGCCAGAGGCATCCGGAACACAAAGAAGGTCTGGAACTCCTCTGAGGGGGTCTCTCCGAGCCTCATGCACTTGCCCCAGAAACCATTTCATCTGGAAGTGAGTGAGTTAGATCCTGGTTGACACTCTTCCTACTTTATATGGAGCTACTGACACTTCCTGGAATGTACCGAGTTCTCTCTCTTTTCCACGCCTTTGTGCAAACTGTTCCCTCGCCTGATCGCTGTACCTCCAGCCCGAGCGCCCCCCTGGCTCCTTGGGTCCACGCCCATCAGCAGAAAGGCCCCCCTGCTCCCCCAGGCTGGGGTAGGTGGGCCTCCCTTGTGCTTCCTTCTCTAGGGTCGTATTGATCACATCAGATCGGCTTAGACGGTGTTAACGATGACGAGGCACTGTGGAGAGGCGGGCTTCTGGAACACCGAGGCGCTGGCTCGAGCCTTGGTTCTGGGACACCTGGGCCCCTACTCTGCTTTCTCGTCTGGATGACCATGTGGTCCTATTAGTGCTGCTTAGCTTTAAAAATAGTCCACAGTGACTGTGAACTTCCAGAAGCATGAGGACAGACTGTCAGGGTTAGACGTCTGTCGCCCTCAGGCACAGAAGGGTAGCAGTGTCGCTGGCGTGAGAGGCCCCTACTTTTGTGAAGGTCTCTAGTGGCCCTGCGACTCCAAGGACCCTCAGGTGCCAGGATCATGCAGAGCCCTGCTGTGCCTGTTCTGCTCTGGGTGAAGGCTCACGTTCCTTGTAGTGTGTGTCGATGACCCTTCCTGCCAACTCACTGCAGAGGCCCCCTGTCACCGTGGCTGTGGGTACTTTCTGAGCACGCCGAATGGAAGAATGCCTTTAATCCTCACAAGCCCTTTAGCGGTAGGCACTGTTATCTTGATTGTACATCCGAGGAAACTGAGGCACAGAGAGTCTCAGTGCCTCATCCAAGATGACGCAGTGGTAGAGCCAGGAGCAAATTCCCCACTCTGATTCTGCAGCCAGAGCCCCAGATGTCAGACCTGTTGTGCCGTGTGTAAGACACGCTGCAGAAAGCCTGTGATAACTGAGAAACTTGCATAATTTAAGACAATTCCTGACACGCTGGTAGGTGTTTCTGTTTATCAGCTAAAGTGGCATTGCCGTGTGGCGAGCGTGCAAACACAGTTTACGATCCACCGGGCCTCCCAGCTTCAACAATCTTCGTGCTTAAAAAATATTTGGGCTACACATTCTTGAAATTTTGCATATGAAGTGAGACTTTATTAATATCTTTATCACGGTGTCAAATCCACACATACAAAATCTCATAAAACACGAAGATACTATCTGGCTGAGTAAGAATTGAATCTGTCGAGGCAGGCTGGGCTGTGAGCTGCTCTAGGGAAGGCACCTCTTTATTCCTGTGTGTCCCTGGGCCCAGCACAGTGCCTGGCACCCAGCAGGTGCCCGCGAAGGGTTGTGAAGTGAACACAGGCTGATTGAAAGGCGTGCAGCGCAGCTGGTTAGGATTCCTTTTCTGGAAGAGAGCCACCTTTAAATAAGGTTGTACTTCCTGGTAGTTTTGTTCATCCTGGATTTACTACCTCCTGCTTTTCCATTCTTAGAAAGGGGAAGAGAAAGAAGAGCCATCAGTAGCCGATAATGAAAGGGGACAGGGACAGACGACCCGAGGTTGAGTAACAGGGGAGTGTGTCATCCTAAAGAACGAGCTTGCGAGTCTAGGGCAGGGTGTGGTATATGTACCCGTCAGGGGTCTGCAGCAATGGAAAACCAATTCTGCATAACTTAGCAGACAGGGAATTCATGGCAAATGAGGTGAGGAGGCTAGTTTTGGGGACAGCAGGAACCCACGGGCAGCAACAAGGAGGAAGTAGGGAGAGGACACAGTGCAGGCCAGTCTTGTCTGGATGCACCACCAGAGGGGACCCTTGACCCTGGTACACACAGGGAGGTTTCCTAACAGGGAGGTTGGGTGCTAGAGGGATGGGGATGTGGGTGCTGGTGTGACAGTGGGGACATGTGTTCACACATGGATCTCCAAATAATCAGGGTGGAGGCGACGATGAAGGTTGTCTAATCCCTCCTGGTGTCACAGATGAGGGAACTGAGTCTTTGCCTCCATTTCCAGTTGGTGACAGAAGCAGGACCAGAGCCCTTCTGGGTGCTCTGTGCAGAGAGGGGGCAGAAAGTTTGACACTTTGAACACCTTCAAAGCACCATCAGTCTTGGGGCGCCTGGGTGGCTCAGTTGGTTAAGTGTCTGACTCTTGATTTCAGCTCAGGTCATGATCTCATGGTTTGTGAGTTTGAGCCCTGTATCAGGCTCTGTGCTGATGGTGTGGAGCCTGCTTGGGATTCTGTGTCCCTCTCTCCCTGCCCCTACCCCGCTTGCTCTCTATCTCTCTCTGTCTCTCGCAATAAATACATAAAACAAAGCACCCTCAGTCTTTCTCATGATGGGTCAAATCTTGCCAATAGGCCCTAATGGGACCTCCCTTCCTCTCGCCCCATTTCTCTCCACCCAGAGGATGGAGGGTCTGGAGTGGCCCTGGCAAGTACAGGGCAGACTCCTGATCAACCCTGGTGGGCAGGTGGCACTGTCACGCCTGGGCGTGTGTGTGGCGGACAGGGTGTACTGTCCCAGTGGCCCTCTGCCATGCTGCAGGTGAGCAAGGATTAAGACGGAGGAAGGCCCCCAAAGGGCAAAATAAGAGGGGGGACATCCTAAAAGATGTATAAACCATCAATTCACATGGGAGGGCGTTTTTATGTCCCCTTGTGTGCTACTTGCTGTAAACATATGAATCCCAGATAAGTTGCTACCAGAAGAATCTAACCACCGTCCATTCTAGCCAATTCACTGGGCTTTATCCTGGGTAGGGATGGGGGAAGGGCAGGGAAACTAAGATTAATTGAACACCTACTGCGTGCCAGATCTTATGTAATCGAATTTAATCCAATATTTGTACCAGTCCCATGAAACAGTTATAATTACCTCATTTTATTTTATTTGAGTGACAGAGGAAGGGGAGGGGAGAGGCAGAGGGAGAGGGAAAGATTTTTTTTAAATAAAGTTTATTTTTAAAAGTATAACATTAGGAGGTCGTTTTAAAAGCCCACACCAGGATATACTGGTTAACTCCAGCTACGTTTCTCTTTACAAACTACAATTCCTTTTAAACATCCTGTTTAATCTATCTGCTATGAGACCATTGGGTGGCACAGGTCGGAGAGAGAGAATCTGAAGTAGACTCCACATTCAGTGCAGACCCCAGTGCAGGGCTCTGTCTCATGACTGTGAGATTATGACCTGAACTGAAATGAAGAGTTGGGTGCCTAACCTATTGCACCACCCAGGCAGCCCATAATTATCTCATTTTATAGGCGAGGAAGCCAAGGATCAGGCAAACCCCCCTAATGAGAAGGCTAGAGCCCAGGGCTGGCACAGTGACTTATGTGATGCTCATGTAGGTGTGGTATTAGTCAGGACTCTCCAGAGAAGCAGAACCAGTAGAACAGAGATTATATGTATATGTTATATTTTATTTGTTGATTGGTTGATTGTAAGAAATAGGCTCAAATAATTATGGAGGCTAAGAAGTCACAAGATCTGTAGTCAGCGAGCTGGACCCAGGAGAGACAGTTATGCAGTTCTGGTCTAGGTCCAGAGACCTGAGAGCCAAGGAGAGCCAATGTTCTAATTCCAGTCTGAAAGCTGCCAGGCTCAAGACCCAAGGAGAGCCAATATTTTGAGTCTAAAGGCCAAAAGAGACCCACATCCCAGCCCAATCAGTCAGGTAGGAGGGGTTTTCTGTCACTCAACCTTTTTGTTCTATCTGGGCTTCAACTGATTACACGAGGCCCACCCACATTAGGGAGGCCGATCTGCTCTACTCAGTCTACTGATTCAAGTATTAATCTCATCCAGAAACACCCTCACAGACACACAGAATAATGTGACCGGATGTCTGGGAACCCTGTGGACAGTGAGGCAGTGAGCTTGACACACAAAATTACCCATTGCAGTGTGACACTGGGACAGTTAGGGGAGGGGCTTGGATGCCATTTTATTTCCTCTTTGCAAAGAAGGTTTTGAGAGGGATTAGACTAGTGAGGACAGGGGCGGCCTTCACCCTCCTCTCTGCCCTTGCAGAGGATACTGAAGCGTTCGTGGCACACAGCTAGACCAGCGCCACAGGTGGAAGCCAGATAATCCTTCTTGTGGAGTAGCTCCCAGGGGCTGAGTTCTTATAGCCAGGAACATCAGCCAAGACTCCCGGAGAGGAGGGAGCCGGTGGGGGACCCATCATTTCTTATCCTGGGCCTGAACCAAGCCTGCAGACTTTGTCTCCATCACCTTGGCAGCATTGTCACAGGCCCAGAGCTTGGACAGGGAGCGGGGCCTGACTGGTTCCTGGCACAGAGACTGCAGGCCTCCCATATGCCTCTCTCCTCCTCCCCTGTAAGAACCCTGCATGTAGCCTCCAGAATAGACTACATTTCCCAGTTACCCTTGTAAGTAGGTGTGGCCATATGACCAATTTATGGACAAGATACTAGAAGCAGAAAATGGTATGTATAGCTTCCAGGAAGTGTCCTTAAAGGGAGGGGTGACCCTCTCTTCCCCAGCTTCTTTTCTGCCAGCTGCCATGCAGATGTAATGACCGGCACTGGAGCAGCCACACTGGGCCATGAGGTAGATGTAGGAGAGAGGCTATGAAGCAGCGAGGCAGATGGAGCTTAAGTCCCTGACACAGAAGACACCATAACAGCCCTGGACCCGCCACCTAAGAAGTGGCAGCTGAGTTCAGTCCTGATTTTTATACAGCCCCTCCCTTGCTGTGGGAGCTGGGGCAGTGGCTCGGCCTCTCTGGACCTCTGCTGGTTACTGATAGTGATAAATGCACATTGCATGACCTCCCACTCAGGGGGTCAGATCTGAATGGCTGCAGGGAGATTTCACCCCAAGGGAACAGAACACGGAGAGGCATGGGGCTTTGTTCTGTGTCCACTGTTTGGGGAGAAGGTGGCGTGGTGAAAGGGGAGGCAGCCCGGGACAGTGTCAGCTCTTGGTTTTGCATGTCAAGTGACCTTGGGCAAGTTACTCTCTATGAACCGTACTGTCCTCATCTGTAAATCAGTCACAGTGATGCCCACCCCACAGATGGGGCAAGAATCAGACACAGTGTGTGGAGAGAGCCTGTGCTCTGTGGGAGACAGGTGCGCTGTGAGTAGCAGCAGTGACTTTCATCGTGGCTTCGAGGGTCCAGAGACCTAGATTTTTGGCACGCCGTTGTGATCATGGGCAAGTCACTTAACTCTCTGGACCTGTGGACTCACGTGTAAAATGGGGAAAGTGGTGGTGATTGGATGGCATGAACTCTGAGGGCTCCTTTCTGGCCCTGGTAGTTGACCTGGTCCCCCCTGCCCACATTTTACAGGTGGCTAAACTGAGGCTTCACATGGCGGAGACAACTGCTCTGCTCCCCTTCTGGTGTGGGCCTACCGTGGGGAAGCAGCTGCCCCCCAGGACCGCGGTGCCCAGTCCGCTTCTCACAGACAGAATGTGAGCAGAAGGCATGTGTAATGTTTCGGGGCGGTGATGGCTAACACATGGGTGTGCCCTTTCCTTCCCCCAGTTACCCCTCTGCCAGCCCCGGGCAACCTTGGAGGCAGCACATGGAACCTCTCAGCCTGGTCTGTCGATGACCAGGGGGCATGATGCTTGGTCCCCTTCCCCATCCAGTGCTGCTTTGGCCTTGGTGTGAATAAGACATCACATCATGAGATTTCAGGGTCCACCTGTTGAAGCAGCTCGTGTTGTCTTAGGTAATACACTCAAGTGGTAGGGTGGTCCCAAGTCTATGCCCTCTCTCTGATTCTTGGTGACATCCTGTTCGGCGGACTAGTCTTCTCAATGAGTCTGCCGGTTCCTTGGGAGCCAGGACCGTGGCTCACATTCCTGCAGCCTCACGGACACCCAGCACCCATGGTCCTCCCCCCACGGGAATGGCTTACCTGCTGGCACCACACAGTGACCAGTAAAGACTTGCTGATTTGCACTGAGCATCTACAGGGCACCTACCCGAGTCCTAGGCTGCGAGCTGACCCCACAGATCAGGTGCTGCATCCCTCCCACATCCCTGGAGGCCCTGGGGTGTGGGAACCCCCCATACAATAGGCAAGGGAACAGCTAAACTCTCGGAAGAGGGAAGCCTGAATAGGGCAGGAGCCAAGGCCAGGTGGGTCTGGGAGAAGCATCCATGTGAAACGGGGGCTTTGCTCCTTTGTGGAACTGAGGATGGACATCTGGACTGGGGCCAAAGCCCTGATCTGAGTCTAGCTCTGCCCCCAACTTGTATGTGACCTACAGAAGTCCAAGGTCACCAGAGAGCAGAGACCAGAACCCAGGCTCCCTTCCAGCCACGGATGGGTTCTTTCCTGAAAACACTGCCCCCCTCACTCTCTCTTCCCTCAAAGCCTGGGCATCCCTGATTAGGATGCTAATGGAGGGAGGGGGTGAGGAAGTGAGGGAGCTGCAGAGCCAGAGAAATACCGGGGGACTGGGGAGCCAGTGGCTAATTAAAGGCTCCATGTCAAAGAAGAATGCCAAGTAGGTAATTTCCATGCCATTTGAATAATGGGAAAACGTTTACCATTTCTCCAGTTTGCTTGTAGAAGAGAGAGAGGGGAAAAAGGGAGGAGGGAGAGGATTGTGTCTGGAGGGGACTCTCCATGCTCCTGGGGAGGGTGGGGGTGGTGCAGGGGGCAGAATTGCGCCAGGCAGGGGGAGAGAGGCAGGGAACTGGAGGGGGATAATAGTCTGCCTTTTTCCAGAAGGTCCTGTGAAGTTCCTGAAACGGGGCTAGGGGAGAGGGCAGCCAGGCAGCGAGGTGGTGATGTTAGGTCCTCGCAGAGTTCAGGAGAGCCCTCCTCATGGGCGCACCACACTTTACAGTTTACATCATTTGTCTCACTGGATCGCCTAGACAAGTGATCAGTAATCAAGGGATGGGTAGTGGTGATGATAATGGTGATGATTCCCATTTTTTTTCTTTTTGAGAAGAGTGTGAGCTTGGGAGGGACAGAGTGAGTGAATGAGAGAGAGAGAGAGAGAGAGAGAGAGAGAGAGAGAGAGAATCATAAGCAGGCTCCATGCTCAGGGCAAAGCCCGACACAGGGCTCGATCCCATGACCCTGGGATCATGACCTGAGCTGAAATCAAGCCCCTGGGTGACTTAACCAACGGAGCCACCAGGTGCCCCATGATGATTCCTACTTTAGAAATAAATAACCAAGCAAGAGAGCAAAATTGAATTGCTTAAGGCCACATTTGTGCATTTATTCATTCATTAATTCAACAGAACAGTTTCTTGAGGAAAGAGTGCACGCCAGGCCCAGGGCCATGTGACAAAGGTCGTGGATGAAGAAGCCATGCCCTGGTGATGTGAAAGCAAACCTCACGAGGTTCTGTGGGTGCCAGGGGCAGAGGGACTGAGCGCGACTGCTTGAGGCACATGGGTGCTCCCCAGGGGGACAGCTGTTATGCTGAGGTGTCAAGCAGGGGCTTGCCCAGTGACCGAAGGAAAGAGCATATTCCAGATTGAGGAAACAGCACATGAGAAGATGTAGAGTCCCAGGAGGGCTTTTCTTGTCTAGGGAATGGTGAGGGGCCATGGGTGAGGGGGCCGTAGGGCTTGTGGGGTGGGGTAGGGGTGGGAATGTGGCTGGAGTGCTTGGTGGGAGAGAGATGAGACCATAGAGACAGGCCCTGGACAGACTGTGGAGGGCTGTGTGCTAAGCCATGAGGATCTTATCTTCAGGCTGCAGAGCCCTAGGGAATGGCTTACCACTCATGTCACATGGCCAAAGCTATTGCTGACTCCTTGCTGGAAGCCAATCCTAAGAGCCTGGTTTCCCAGATCAGCCTGCCCAGCTCAGGCCCCTGCACTCCCTCAAGTCATGGGGCGCATGAGCAGAAAGCCAAGGTGCAAGGTGGAGGGTCCCTACTGCTCTGGCCTGTTCCTTCTTGTAGCAGTCAGCCTGTTCATGTAGCAAATTACCTCAAATCTCAGTGGCTTAAAACAACAGCCAATGTTTATTGTCTTTCACAGTTTCTGTGGGTTAGACATTCGGCAATAGCCTGGCTGGGAGCCTCTGGCTCTAAATCTCTCATGAAGTTATAGCTGAGATGTGGGCCCAGGGCCACAGTTATCCAAGGGCTGGACTGGGGCTGGAGCGTCTGCCCCAAGATGCTCCATTCCCAGCCGGCTCCCTCGCATGCCTGGCCGGGTCGTGCCGATGTGGCAGGCGGGGGGCGGGGGAGCCTCAGTTTACCCTTATGTGGACCTCTGCAGGGTTGCTTGAGGTCCCCACAACACAGTGGCTAGCTGTCCCCAGGGTGAGAAAGAGAGCACTAGGTGGAAGTGGCAATGTCTTCAGCCACCTAGCCTCGAGGTCTGATGCCCGCGTGTTGCCACGGTCCCTGGTTACACTGCGTGGGAAAGGATTACACGGAGGTGGGAGCCCGGAAGCTCACTGGCAGCCATCTTGGAGGTCGCACAGCACTTTCGCCTGCAGGGGAGTGGGGACTGCGGCTCCCGCAGCTGCACGAGGAAAGCCGGGCTGGGGAGATAAGGTGACTTCCCTGGAGAAGGAGGGCACGCCTTGCCTGGCTCTGCTTCCACTTACTGTGTGACCCCGAGCAGTTTCCCAAGCTCTCCAGGCCTCTGTTTGCCATTTTCTGCTCTGCAGGGCTGGGAAGGCACAGAGGACCCAGCTTCTGAGGGATGGATGACAATTGCAGAACATGGAGTCTTCTCTCTTTTCATCCTTGATCCCTCTTCTTCACACAGAGAATCAGTTTCCCCAGAAGTCTTTGCAGCAATCTATTTGCATAACCCCCAAAATAAGTACTATTCCTTCCTTTAAGCTAATGCTCAGCTGTAAATCTCTGATTGGCTTTTGTGCATTGGGACCAAGGTGGTTTAACTTCCTTCGTCCAAAGGCCACATCGCTCCCTGGGTGGGCTGGAGCAGAGGCCAGGACCCTGTGTCAGCTCTGCTCATTCCCCTCGTGCTACCCCGAACACTGTGTGGCCAGTGCCTGGGGGTCAGGCCAGGCCAGCTCTCCTCTCCTCTCAGCTTTTCTTTGTAGTGGGGGTGAGGGGTGAGGACTTGGTGGTGAGGGCCTCAGGATGCCAGAGCCAGAAGGGACCTTGGGGACATCTCATGTAACCCTCCATTTTACAGATAAGACTCAGAAAAGGCCAGTCACACAGCAAGTAAAGAGCGACACTGGGCCAAGAATCAGGCCTCTGGACTCCTATGCAGAGCTCTTTCTGGTCTCACTTCTGGGCATGTGTAGGAAGTACTCTGTGGTTATTCTAGATGGGCCCTGGGCCACTTCTCTCTAAGAGAGGCAGGGTGGGTGCCAGGGCATGAAGAGCAGTGGCAGGGCATGGAACAAGTGTGCCATCAGTGGGCCAGCCAGACCTGCACTTAATGAGCACATGGCGGGGGGGGGGGGGGCTAGACAAGAGAAGAATAGGAAGTGGACCACATCTTTGAAGACCCATGGTCCATGGAGAGGTAACAGAGCAGGAAATAATCAGAACGCTAAGGCAGAATGACCTAGACTCCATGTCCTTGGGGACTGGCTTCAATCTGAGAAGCCCATGTGAAGGGGAGGGGTGAGTTGAGCTCCCAGTTCCTGGAGGACAGAAATCGGCCAGCCAGGAAGAGGCAAAAAAGGCATGGAGTGACTCCATGGGCCACCAGCCGTCCTTCCCCCTCGCTACAGACAGACGTCCCTTGTGCACACAGCAGTGGGAGTGCCATGTTGTCTCTGGCGTGGAGGCTCTGTTTGTGCCAAGCATGTTGTCCCTTTGTCTTTAGTTGATTGTTCCTGGTGTGGGGGAATGCCTGTCTCCATTTTACGGCCAGGGAGCCTGAAGACCAGTGAGGGCAGACACTCGCCTAAGCTTGCACAGTTTGCCGCAGAGGTGGGTTTGGAAGCCCGGCTTAGGTGACACCAAAGTCTAGGTGCTTTTCTCTCCATGGTGCAGGCAGGAGGGGTCCCACCCTCCATCCTCTAGCTCTGCCATTGTTGGCCTTGCCAAGGTCCTCAAGGAGCTGGTGACGAGAGAGGGCCCCCCAGGGCAGCTAGATTTGCCACCTGCTCAGGGCCAGGTTAAGAGAAGCACTGACACTAACTGGGGGGCAGGAACACCGCCATCTTTATTTCTTGTCTCTGCTGCTTGGCCCAACAAAAGGCCTTTGCCCTAGTTGGCTTGGTGACAGCATCATGTCATGCTCTCCTGCTCCTTTAACCTGGCTCCTTCTCAGGCCTTTTAGGGCTCCCTGCAACTCCCCATTACCACTGCTTACCCAGTCACAGATGGGAGACTCGGGGGGACCACCCAGCCACCTGCCAACCACCTGTGTTACCTGGAAGAAGTTGCTTAACCTCTCTGGGTCTCAGTTTCTCCACCTGCAGAATGGGGGCAGGTATTGGAGCTGACGTTTGCTCAGTTTCTCTGGTGACTTCCTTCCTTCCCATCATGATGAAGGAAGTCAGTGGGACATTAAAGTCGGGGCCGCTTATGAACTTAGGCTGCAGAGAGGGGTGACATCCCCAGGCAGAGGCATCTTTCATCCAATCACGTGACTGGTAGAGAGTGATGCAATTTGCATATAATTTGCACTTTCTTTTAATGTCAAAATGCTCTGACATTCCCATCTTAGTTTGTCCCTCCCTCTCCCTCTCACCACCTGTTTTCTGCCTCCCACCCCATGTCAGCCCCAGCCCCTGCCTGCCTTTACAGGGTGGCCCAGCCTGGTGGCGCCCACAGTATGCCTGGAACTGTGCAGCGTGATCCTCACGTTCAGCTCAGAGAGGTCGAGCAAGCTGTCCAAACTTCCAGAGTGACGTGGGGGAGGCAGGATTCAATCCCTGGCTGGTATCTCCCCGCTGCTTCTCAAAGTGAGGTCCATGCGCCAGGTGTGTGGGCATCAGTGGGCGCTTGTGAGAGGTCAGGCCTCGCTGCAGATCTGCTGAATCAGGATCTGCCCTTCATCAGGATCCCCAGGAGGTCATGTGCACAGTAAAGGTGGAGAGAAGCATTGCTCTAGAACTCTGCTTGTCTCCCTGGTTCTAAGTTCAGAGCTGCCTCATGCTTTCTGGAGGCAAATTACATGCTCGCAGAGCCAGAAAGGCCCTCAGATGTCTTTCATGCTTGTGGTTTTGCCAACTGTACTCTTTGGAGCGCTGGGGGTCCCAGGGTGTCTTTGTGGCTTCTCTGCTGTGGGGCAGGGGCCCAGCAGGCAGCACTCTGGAATTCTCAGGCTCACTTGACCACTAACCCTTGAATTAGGTTTGTAAACTCATGGATGAGGTGCCTGTATGGCTCAGCTGGTCAAGCGTCCGACTCTTGACTTCGGCTAAGGTCATGGTCTCGTGGTTCGTGATATCCAGCCCTGCGTTGCTGGACTCTGTGCCCAACTGCTTGGGATTCTCTCTCTCCATCTCTCTCTGCCCCTCTCCTACTTGTGCACACACACTCTCTCTCAAAATAAATAAACAAACTAAAAACAAAACCCTATGGAACACAATTTCATTGGACTGGGGTAGGATTGTTAGGGTCTATTGGCTAAAAACAATGTTTTTTAACATCCTTTATTCCATCCTTCTATTTTACAAGTGATGAAATTGATACTCAGAGAGATGTTGGGACCTGCTCAAAGTCACACAGAATCTGAGACCAGATTCCAGTTATGTCATTTAGGATTGTTTTTGACTGCAAGTAGCAGCAAAGGTGACTAACAGAGATTTTCTTGCAAGAAGGTCAGGCATAGACTGATGATGTATCAGTGGTCCAGGCTCTTCCTGTTTTCCATTCTGCCTGCCCTCCTCCCTGCCAAAACCCCCTCCCTGCCTCCACCTGCCTGGGGCTTTTATCCTCATGGCAGAGAATGGTTGCTATTGCTCCATACCTTACATCCATGTTCCAGGTGGGAAGAAGAGGGATGGATGAGTGAACAGAGGGTATTCTTCTAGTTAATTTTGCTTTTTTTTTTTTTTTTTTTTCCATGCAGGGAAGGATGCTCTCCCCTGAGACTCCTATTTGTTTCAGGCCAGGACTGGCTTACATGGCCACCCCTAGCTGGAAGAGAGCCAGGAGTAGGGAGTGGGGAATGGGCTTAGGTCAAACCATCTGATGGTGAATGCCTCCCCATCTAGGGATCCTGTCCTGCTATCCCGAGATTCTTCAGGTCCCAGAATTGCAGCCTTTGGGATGAAATGGGATATGTTTGCATCAGAGAGGCAGGTGCTCAGGCCTTTGGGTTTGACTCCCCTACCATCAAAATGGTCCTTTATGGGAACTGTTTGATGTGGGGACCAGAGCTCTGCTAAACAAAGACATAAATACCTGGGGGCTTAGGGGCAGAGGGTTAGAGGGAAAACCACAAGGGCTAATTCTAATTCTCTGACTATCTCTACAGCTCACAGCCCCTAATGAAAACATGTGTAAGAAACCCTCAGGGTTAATTTTGCCGAAAAAAATTCCAATAAAGCCCCATTAGATTTTCACGTTAAATTAATGTAATGGATGCTTAAAAGCCATGCTAATTAGGCTTTGTTATTAGCAGGAATGTCAGGTGGATGGGATCTGGCCCAGAGCTTACAATCTTTCCTGGCCACCTACGGGAGACGGATTTGTCAGTGGCCGAGAAGCACCACACCAGCTGGCCCCGACAACCCAGCTCCCGCTCATGCCTTGGAATGCCTTTAGTCATTTAAACTCATTTGCCTGGAACTGGAATCTTTGCTTCACCAAGATGACAGGCAACAAACTATGTTTTATGTTGGCTTTTATTTTTATTTTTTGGCACATTTCCGAATTTTCCCTTCTAGGGGCTGTCCCAGTGGTTCTGCTAGGGACGTGGCTTTGATGGGTTCCTCCCTTGCTCAGAAACCTTTGATAGCTCCCTATTGTCTATCCAATAAGTCCAGAGCCCCTGACTTGACATTCAAGGCCCTCTGGGATTAGCCCTAATTCACCTTTTTGCCCCCCCTCCCATTTCTCTCCATATGTACTAAGGGCAGACTCCTTGCTGAACTTGGCTTTCCCAGTTCCCCTTGACTTCGGCTATAACCCCCAAACCTTCCAATACTTGTGTTATTCTTAACATTTTACAGATGGCAAAACTGACCCTGATCACTCAGATCACCCTTTTATATAAGACACCAGGCGTGTTTTGGGTGCTCAAATAATTCTTGTCTCTCACTTTTCTCCCTTTCCCTACACCTGTCTGCTGGGCCAGGTAGGACATCTTTAGGCTGGCTAGCTCTCCTGCCTGAGAGCTTGGGACTTGAGAATTCCAAATGCCACGTGGCATTTGGGAAGGGACTCTGTTTCGGAAAGGGGAAATGCACAGAGCCAGATGGGCAAGAGAAGGGAAGACCTGGCCCCTGCTCCTCCCAGGGAGGAGCCCAGGCTACGTGATCTACACTAGAGGGAGTTTGCATATCATAGGGAGACACTGACCCCCAGCCCCAGGCTCATCTGCAGTTTCTAGGCTCCAGGCAATCTGGACTGTGAGATACCGCACCTGGGGCGCTGGGGCCTATGGGAAGTTGCAGTCAGAGGTGAGTTGGGAGGAGCCTCTGCCCTGTGGGAAGCTGAGCTCGAGTACAGCCACATATAGGCACAAGGGGTCCCAGGCTCTCTTTGCAACTGTCCTATTCCTGCATCATAGTCCACACCCGCCCCTGAAGGCGCAAGGACGGAAGCCTCTTCTCCAGGGCCACGGGTCTCTCCAGATCTGAGCTAGGACAAGAGATCATTTAGAGCTCTTCTTTCTCTGTACTTTGGGATCTCTCATGTCTATGTCAAACCCATGGGGATTGGCCATTCCCCCTTGGGGACAAGTTAGATTTTCCCTTTAGGGTCACCACCAGGTTTGGGGTGAACCACATGGCGTCTGATAGGAGAGCTACAGGGTGGACTTCGGTGCGGGGATGAGTCTCATGCGGCTAGGAATGGCAGGAAGGGAGAAGGTCTGGGTCTTGGGAGCCTCATCGATCACCCAGATGCATGTTTGTTGAGCCCCAACACTCAGAGCAAGGAGGAAGGGACACAAGAGCCACACAGTCTCCAGTAGGGAGCTCAAGAAGCTTAATACTTTAGAAATTGCTCAGAGCCTTTTTGAGGAAAATCCAGCCATGTTGGGGATGTGACAGCACAGGGAAGGCAAACGGGGCTCCCCTGGGCCCAAACCACAACCAGAGGAATTGCTTGAGATTGAAATGTTTATTTCCATCCAGGCAGCCAAAGGAAGTCAAAGGCCAGCAGACAGTGTGTGTGTGTGTGTGTGTGTGTGTGTGTGTGTGTGTGTGTGTGTGCTTGCACACACAAGTGTAGTTAATGCAAGGCCTCCTACTGCAGAATAAGTTGTCTGTCTGATCACACCTCCTCTTGCACATGCCTCCCCTCTCTCGCACACTGGAGGTTTCCTTAAGACTGAGCCTCTTAGCAAAACATTGCTTGAAATGCAAACCTATACTGGCCATCAGTAGATGGCCCTACTCCTGCGTCCCATCCGTGGAGATGACGGGAGGAAAGAGGCCCAAGCTTTCCCTGGCTGAGTCCATGTATTGTCCTCCTCCCCCATGTAACTCTTCTTTCTTCATGAAGGCCATGTGGCCTTGTGGAATTTGCCCCTGAGCCTTCGTATGACAGGTGGCACCAGGATGGGACCCACCTTGCCTGACACCCTTCTCGAAACGCCTGGGTAGTCTCTCCACCTCACAAATCCTGCCCAGATGGCAGGATGGAAGTCCTGGCAAAGACACATGAACCCAGACGCCCAGGGCCTAAAAGAAATGAAGAGGGGGCCATGGAGGGAGAAAGGGAGATGTGAGGGTGGGAAAAGTATGCTGGGAGTCTGGAAGCAGAGGGTATGAATTACTAGCCTGTGCAGGGATGGAGGGGAGAAAGACCCCACACACCGGGGCCTGCCCTGCCCAGCCCAGGCCATCTGCACTGCCATTTCCATCCTGGCATTTGGCACAAGTGGGCACAATCCGGAGCACCTCTCAGAAAGGGTGGCCTGTTGGTACAGCCTGCTGCCTGGGGCCCCCTGGGTCTTTGCTTCTTGGTGCACAGCTTGCGGGTTGAGGGGTCATTGAACAGGAAGGTGAGAGAACAGAGCTAGGGAGGCAACACTGTAGGGGGCTGCCCGCAAACCTTGGCCTTTCTGAGCTGGGATGTAGGAGAGGGGAAGAGAGAACCAAGGCCAAAGGGTCTCTGGAGGGAACTGTGCCTCCACTCAGGGTTAATTAGAGGCCAGGCCGCTGGGGAGGTGAACCCTTCCCTTGGCTCTTTCTGCTTCCCCGAAGCAAGAAGAGGCAACAGGGTGTTGAAAACAGAGGTGAGGAAGGTAGGCTGTGTCTATTTCCTAGACCTCAGGGGTTGGGACTCTCCATATGATTCACAGAGTAAGAATTCTAAAGTTTCCATCCATTGCCTTCCCAACAGCCACCCCACTGCCCACTCCTTCCTCGCCATCAGAATTCGGGTATCAGCCGCCGTGCTTTTCAGGGGAGGCTGGGACTCTCCCTGCCCCAGGGGTGAATCCTGACTAATCTGAGCCAAATGTGACAATCCCATTTCCTTGGCTGGTGAGGTTCACACATGGGCATGTCATGCAGTTGCGGCCAGTGACCACTAAGGGGAAGGGGTGTCTTCTGGGAAAAGCTTTCTGAGATCTGAAAAAATGACTTGCCAAAAGAAGCAGCGGCCCCTGCCCACCACCTTTGGATATTGTTTGGCAAGGATGAGATGGCTGGAGGTTTGGCAGCCACATTAAGATAATGAGGGAAGTGAGTAAGAGGCTGAGGAATGAATAGGAGAGAAAGAATCTGGTTTCTGGATGGTATCCCAGGACTCAGCTGAATTAACCAAACGTGGAATGGCCTTACCTCTGGATTTCTTAGTATAAGGAATTATGAACTCTTTATTTTTAAAACTACTCATAATTGAACCTTCTATTGATTGTTGCTGCAAGCAGCCAACCTCATCACATTTCTGAGGTCAAGATGAAATCATTCGGATGGTCTGCTGTGAATCTCTCCTCGGGGACAGTGAAGGTGTCTCTGAGCTCACTGTGAGCTCAGCTCAGCTAGAACTGCTTCCTTTCTCTCTGGGCAAAAGTTGCTGAAGAGTCTGGGTTTGGGAGCCAGAAAAACTGGGTTCAAATCCCACACCTTCACGCAGGTCCAGTGTGACTTTATGCTAGTTATTTTAAGCCAGGGGTGGGCAAAATTTTTCCGTAAAGGGCCAGAAAATAACTACTTAAGGCTTGGTGGGTCACTGTTGCAACTATTTCACTCTTGTTTTAGTTTGAAAGCAAGCCGTGGATAACACGCAAAGAAACGGGCATGGCTGTGTTCCAATAAAACTTTGTTTGCGAAAACAAGTGGCACACTGGATGTGGCCTGCAGGCCGTGGTAAATCAACCCCTGACTACATTCTCAGACTCTCAGCTTCATCAGTAGGAAAATGAGGCTAATTTCTGTTTTCCTCATGGCGCAAATCTGAGAATCAAATGAGTTGACTTAAAATGGTCACTACATAAAGTATAATGTGCATGTGGGTCCCCTTTCCTATGAGAATCAAAGGTCCTGGCCCTCAGGAATGGAGAAGCACCGGACTCTACCACCTACTATATAGCTGTGTGACGTTGGGAAAGTAAGCTAACTTCTCTGAGCATCACTTTCTTACCTTAAGACCTTCTTCATACGTGGTGGTGAAGTGAATACTTTATATAAAGTTCTGCATAGATTGAGTACCCAAGGAACCGTAGTGAGTGTTGTTAATGAGTGAAGCCTCCCCGTTTCTGACCTGGCAGACTCTATCCTTTCTCATCCTATCTGTATCTTGACATTTGGTAAATCTTGGTTTCCTCCCATGGATGCTGGAACCCCTGGGGGCCGGCAAACCTCCCCCTGCCATGCATTCTCTCTCCCTCCACCACCCACCCATTACCCTTCCCACCACACCCGCTTCCCCATTTAACAGAACGAGTAATTAACAATGTTAATTCTAATCTCATTTGCTAATGAAGGCATTCTAATTGCACCATAATTGGCAGCGGCAGCAGCAGAAAAAACACAAAATAAACCCTGCGTGGGTAATTCGGTTTAACTTCTTTATAATTACCTTGCAGGCTGGGACCGGGTGGTTGTGAGTGGGATGGGTGGGTGGGGGGATTTAGAGGGGGGGGCAAGACCCGAGGGAGGGAGAGAGAGGTAATGGGGCCCTTCTCCTGTCCCACTCTCTGGCTGACCTCGAGACCTCAGAGATAAACTTCCTTCTGGATTCCCGCTGTCTCCTTGGGTGAGTCCTGGCAGACACCCTCGGCAGGCTGTTTGGGGGTACACGGGGCGGGGACTTACTCGCCCTCCAATACTGTTATGAGCCCGCCCTTCCTCAGTCCTGCCTCTATGAGACTGGAATGCGGGCGTCAGATCGCGCCCAGTGTGTCTTTCCATCCTGAACTCACAGCTCTGACCTGATACCCTAGACCGACCCAATGTCTGTACAGGCTGTGTCCTCTGATGAGGAACGCCACCCCCACGTTCCCCTTCACCCCTGGACAAGGAAGGAAAGGCTAACCTGCTCTACTTTACTTCGTGCAAACCCGCACTGTGACACACATCCAATTATTTTACACGGGCCCGTTTACTGTTGACAAGCTTTCTTTGTCACTAGATTGTGCCATTTTATGCATGGACCCCTCCCCCTCCCTGCCTCCTGCCAGTGCCTGACCCAGAACAGGTGCTTGCTTCTGCTTTTGTAGAATGCCTGCATGAGATGGAGGTGACCTTGGAGAACATTCTGGAAGCATATGGCAAGGACCTGGGCTCTGGTCTTGGCTCTCTACATACAGAGGCATTTCTCTGTAGAGTGAAAGACTTACAACTCTATAATCTCTCCTTCTCCACCTGTTCTCAAAGTCTAGGACTTCTTGACTTGTCCTGGTTGACATTCTTTCGCCTTTCCTAAATCAATCAATCAATCAATCAACCAATCAATCACTATTAAAAGTCAGCCAACGCAGGAGTAATATCCATTCCAGGCCATCTTTGCCACTGGAAGTGAAGTTTCTGCCAAACTTCTTGCTCAGCCTTCTCTATTTCCACCAGGCAACCCCACTCTGATGTTGATGGCCCTGAAGAAGTAAACCTCTTCTCTGAACCCTGTATAATGTCTCCCACATCTCCTCCAACTAAGCCATACCTTAATAGCTTCCCCTGCCCAGTTTTGGAAGAAATGAGTGCCCAAGGTATTTGTTCTGCTATTCTTAACAATCATTTCCATAGCAACCAGCTGTGATTCAGGATGAGCGGGGAGCTGCTTTCATTGAAGAGGTGGTAGGAGAGGAAATCTAGCATTTCTGGGCAAAAGAAAGCACTTGGGAAGGAGGTTCCTTCTTCTGAGCCTGGAGTCCCCACACACGTATGAAAGGCGGGCATCGCGCTTAGGGTGTTCCCAGGTATCACTGGTCTCTTGCTTTCATGTTTTCATTGGCGGCATCCCTCATGGAGCCCTCTGTCCTGCTCTCCCATTCCCTGCGATCCTGGAAATTTGCCTCCACCTGGAAATCTCCTTGGCTTCTCCTCTGTCTGGATATCATGCTTCCCGCTTCCCACACCTCCACTTTTTCTTGGTTTATGCTCTAATTTTGGTGCAGCAGGGGAGATAAAATTTCTGAGACTGCCTTTGAGAAATTTAATGCCACGCAGCTTCCTGATCTTTTTTATGTAAGCAGACTTTTTTCCTTTCCTCTCTGGTGGCTTTCATAGCTTCATCCTCAGTGTTTTGAAATTTCCCGAAGAAGTGTTTTGGCATCAGGGGCCTGTTAATCTGGAAACTCATATTCTTCAATGCTAAGACATTTGCTTATGTTACTTCTGTGATCATTGTCCTACCTCCAATTTCTCTCTCTTTCTGGATTGCCTCTTAGTTAGAGGTTGGATCTCCTGGACTGATTTTCTGAAATTTTTAATCATTTTTCTCCTGTGGTTTTTTAAAATTCTTTTTTGTTGTTCTAGGAGATTTCCTCAGTGTTATTCACTCACCCTCCAGTGGAATTTTCTCTCTCTTTTTAATTCCAAAAATTCTTTTTATTTCTGAATGTTCTTTTATTTATTTTTTTACTTGAAAAGGAGTGTTCTCTTTTTTCAAGGGCGCAGTATCTTCTCTTATACAAAGACGACTGTAGGGTTTTAAGATATCCTGCTTCTTCCTAAATTGCTCCTTTTTGATTAGAGCCCCTTTCTCCCACTGTTTTTATTCTCCATGTTTTGATTGCATTGGATGCCCTGGCTTCCTGGAAGGCCTACATGCAGGGGGTTGGTGTGTGGCAAGAGGGCAGAGGATGTCTGCTTTCAGAAGCGGCTGGTCTTCCTCATAGTTGAGACTTTCTGGGCTTCTACACTGGGAACCAGCCAGGGCTTGGG
This sequence comes from Suricata suricatta, assembly GCF_006229205.1. NCBI lineage: Eukaryota > Metazoa > Chordata > Mammalia > Carnivora > Herpestidae > Suricata > Suricata suricatta. The sequence continues at coordinate 20,959,774 of NC_043716.1, forward strand.
CTTTCCCACAGCCCACTTAGGCTCCAGCCCCGTCTGACCTCGCTCAATGACCTCAGCTGTTATGCGCCATCTACTCCTCGGCGTTGGCAATTTTGTTGGTGTTGCTTCTTCTTTGTTCTTGGTCTTGTTTATGTCTTGACGAAATCCCTTAGTCATTTTAGTGTTGTGTTGGGAGGAAGTAAGGTAAAGAGTGACTTCCTCCCGTATGCACAGCACTTTAGCGTTTACACAGCCCATCCACATCCATTTGCTCATTTTTTTATATCTTTTTTTAATGTTTATTTATTTATTTTTGAGACAGAGAGAGAGTGAGCACAAGCAGGGGAGGGGCAGAAAGAGAGGGAGAGAGAGAGTCCCAAGCAGGCTCTGGGCTGTCAATGCAGAGCCTGAAATGGGGCTTGAACTCACGAACTGGGAGATCATGATTTGGGCTGAAACCAAGAGTCAGATGCCTAACCAACTGAGCCACCCAGACGCCTCCATTCTCTCATTTTATCTGCCAAGAGCCCAGTGGACCAGGCAAGGAGGAACTTATTCTCCACCACAGAATCCACCAGAATTCTGAACATGACCCCGTAAGAGGCATTTAAACAGAAGTGAGCAAGAGTTGCAGACAGAGGCAAGGGGCGGCTTCACTGCCATCGCCCCTGCTTCCCCTGCTCCCCATGTGGAATTTAATGAGAAGCAAAATGCCATTGGCAACGTGGACCCAGTGGGAAGAGGAATTTGGAATCAGGGCAGCTGAAAACAGCCTGGGTCCAGGAAACCTGCAGTAACATTGCTTTGATGTAGCAACTGATGATGTGAAAATTAAAAGTTGAAAATCAAAGGCAGAGCCTGATAGTGATGTGAGGCATTGAAGGGGGAGCCTTTGGGATTTCTTCTCTTTTTTCCCAACTCCTGTTTTTCTTTCTAGGCCTGTCATTTCTGCTTGCTGGCAGGTGTGTGTGTGTGTGTGTGTGTGTGTGTGTGTGTGTGTGTGCATGTGCACATGCACATATGTGTATTTGCTTGTATCCGTGTATGCATGTGCAGGCATCTGTGTGTGTATGTGTACGTGCATCCGTGTGTGTGTGCAGACATGGGTGTGTGTATCCATCTGTGTCTGTGTACGTGCATACATTTATGTGTATGTGCATGTGTGTGTTGGGCAAGAGTGACGGCTTGTGAATTTCAACTTGGTAAAGTGAGAACGCAGAGTGTAGAGCTGGATTCAAGGACATAAATACTCATATTATTGGAGGCAACTCCTGCTTTCTCGGAGTCTCCGTGTTCTTATATGTAAAGTGAGGTTTAAGATGTCAAAGCTGGATACCATATGCAGGGGTGGGGCATTGTGAGAGCTCTTGGAGCGATATATGGGGAAATACTTTGTAAAGTGTCAAGGATCATGCAAATGCCATTAATTAATTAATTAATTCATTCATCCATTCATAGGACCCCTGTTCTGAGGAATATACTTTCTCTTGGGATAAACAGACAGAGGCACCTAAGATACCCCATGCAGAGAGCCTGGAGGAGCACCATGGGGAGCAGCAACCCCATCCAGAGGAGGAGGAGGTGCTTTAGAGGTCAAAGCTGGAAGTGGGCGGTGGTAGTACGTGAGGAATCGACATTGCAGACACATGGAGACGGAGGCCTGGGTTCAAATCCCTTTAGGTAGGAGCGCAGAGGTACAAAGACATGGATGTGAAAGCGTGACCTGTCAAATTTGCTGGGAAGATGGTCTCAAGGGGCTGGACACTAGAAGACTCCATCCAGTCCATTGCCTGCCCTCCCGCTGGGGATGGTCAGGCAAGAACTGGGGAAGTGCTGGCTCCTGGGCTGGTTTCTTTCACTCAGCCCTGAATGTAGCAAGCATTTATTACGCCCCCACTCTGCTCTCCCAAGGCTGAGCAGGGTCCCTCTTAGCAGCCCTGCCTCTAGGTACACCTTCCAGGCTCAGGCTGGCTGGGAGGGCTCTCCCGGAACAATGTCACTGCAGAGTTTTATGCTGTTTTATCCCCTTCCAGGGGAACGTCTGCCAATGGCTTTTACGATGCCGAATAAAAAGCCCTTTTTTCCCCCCTTTAGATATTTTTATTTCACCTTTAAAGGATGTACAGTAAGGGAGAGAACATCTCGATGAAATCTCTGCAGTAAATAACTCTTGGGTCCCTTTCTCACGCAAGCAGAAGGACAAAAGGACAAGGCACGCCAGAGATGGCCTCCTCACCTTCCTTGTCCTTATGGCGCTGGGGCTCAGCTAAACCACAGGCAGGTGGGGAGGGATGGAGGTGGCCCCTGGGCTCCACGGGAAGGGGCTAAGGGTGCTTGGCATGCACTTCACCTTGGTGTGCGGGGGCTAAGTGGTCAGGACTCTGGATCTGCTCTACTTTCATTTGGCTCCTTCCTCCTCCACTTGCTAGCTGTGAGACCTTGGCCAAGTTATTTGTTGCCTTTGTGCTTCAGTTTCCTCATCTGTAAAATGGGAATAACAGTGCCTACCTGACTAGAGCTATTTGGGTGAATAAATAAAATCATGCAGGTTAAGCACATAAAAGAGTTTCTGGGATAGAGAAAAATGTTAAGAACCGTTCGCTATTTTATTCTTTTTATTTCATCTTTTCAGCAGCTAAGCAAGCCCTGGCCGTGCACCTGTCTCATCTGTCAGCTGGAGGGCGGTCAGCCTCGTATTTGAGCCCAGGAGGAAGGCAAAGCTGAGGGCACTGCCCAGGCCAGCCAGGGGGAGAGCGAGGGGGCCGAGGGGCTGAAGGAGAAGTCTTCTCGAATGCAGCCCCTGAAAATTCTGCTTCTCAGGAATCATTCTGAGATGTCCCCTGGGAGCCGGAAGGCAGGTCCAGGAGGGGACAACGGCTTCCCCAAGGCCAGCGTTGCCCCAGCACAGAGCCAGGATCTGCACTCAGCCATGTCCGCTGACTCCTGGTCCCAGGCGCCTTCCTCCCTGCGGGCCACCTCTCAAGCAAGGATGTGTCTGTTTGGGGGCCTGAGACTTGAGAGGCTGCCCCTTCCTCCAGACACAGGGGAGTCTGGGAGGGGGTTGTCCATGGTGGTGACGAGTGGACACTCTTGACTCTAAGAGTCAACACTTGACTCTAAGCTGGGCTGTCCAACGTATTGTTGGTGGCAGGCTGGGAGGTGGCCAGGGCTGCAGGGTCAGCGATGCCATGCGCCTGTGCATCCTGCTGGACTGAGAGGCGCCAATGGCAACTGGTTTTAATGAAGCTGTCAGCTGGGCCACTAGGCGCTGGGGAGCAGACTGGGCAGAAAATCATCAATTTAGACAGAAAATGAGTCAGAGGCTTGGGTGGGGTGTGGGCCTGGGGTCAGCAGGGCAGCGCTGGAGGAGCTCTGTGGGGACACTATGGCACTGACAGGCTTGGCTCCGGTGGCCCAGACCCCATCCCACTCACCAGAGGGCCCTCCTTGTGGTGTTCGGGCAGGTTCAGCAAACCTGTCCTTAGCATCTGCTCTGTGCCAGGCACCGAGCCAGTGCTGGGAACGGGGACAGGAGACACGTCCCTGACTGCAAGAAACCCAGTTTCTTGGGGGAAACAGACACCTAAGTAAGTCAAGGATACTGGCCATGGGAACAGTGGGGATTTGGACAGGGCTCAGCGGGGTTAGGCGTGTCTCTGCCCCACATGCATGGGGCCTCCACCTAGAAGGCTCGAACACTCAGGGGTGATGAAAATGGTAGGGCTGGAATCTTCTGAAGGCTTCTCTCTCACATGTGACTCCAAGGCTGGGCTCAGCTGGGACTGCAGAGACAGGCACCAGCAGCCTACCCACAGGCTTAGACTTCCCACAGCATGGCAGCTTCTGAGAAGGAGCCTCCTGCAGGGACATGTCCAGAGGGCAAGAGCCCAAGGTGGCTGGTCCTTTGTGACCAGCCTTGGAAGGCACACTGCGTCACCTCTCCTGGACTCTCTTGGTTGAGGCCACCACAAAACTACCTAGGTTTAAGGTGAGGGGACATTTTCAAAACCACCACTCTACTTAGAATGCTGGATGATTAAATTCAGTGAGAGCCATACAATGGGTCTAGGATAATGCCTGTAGACACCCAATAAATGTTAAGTATTATAATTAGTGCTGTCGTGGGGAGGGTGTGGTAAGGAAAGGCTTCAGAGTGAAGGGGTATCTGAGCAGGGTTTTGAAGGATGAATAGGAGTTTGCCATGTATCCCCGAGGGAGCACAGTTCAGGTGGAGGGAACACTTTAGGCAAAGGGAAAGATGGCTTGTGACAATGATGTGTTCAGGGAGACCAGGAGTAATTTGGTGTTGGAGCACTGAGGGCAAGGAAGAGCATGGCTGAGGATGTGCTGGAGGGGCGGCAGGTTAACACGAGCCAAAACAGTGTCCTGTGGGCCTGAGAAGTCCGGATTTTATCCTGAAGGTCTCAGGGACCCATGGGAGGTTTCAAGCAGAGGAGTGACATAGGCAGGCTTGTCATGACGAAAGCTGATTCTGGCAGCATTGTCGGGGATGGGTTGGAAGGGTAAAAGCTGAAGCTGCGGACCAGCGAGGAGGCCATTACAGAAAGAGATGAAGGTGTGACCTAAGTGGGTAGCAGTCAGGACCAAGGGAGCCAGTTGGCTGCAGAGCCACTTAAGCTAGAACATGAGCTGGGTTAGGGGGTAACTGGAGGTGGGAGGAAAGGGAGCGGCCCAGGGGTGGGCGGGCCCGTGGCAGGAGGCTGGATGTGGGTGGGTAACACCCACCTTGTTCCCGAGCAGGGCCAAGGGAACATGGTGGACATGCGGCCTCCTCAGCCAGGCCTGATCCTGCTGCCTCGCTGGAGAATGCCCTCAACTCACCTCTGAGTCCTTCCAGATCGACTCAGGCCACACTGCTTGAGGTCCGACTGGCTGGAGAGGTGGGGAGAAAGAGGAGTCAGGGGATACCCCCACTTGAGAGCAAGGGCAGTCTCTTATCCTTCCCGTGTCCAACGTTTGGGAAGCCCTTCCTGAGAACAGAAGGGTCTCTCTGCTCAGAGCCCTGCCCCTGGCTGAGGGCCAAGTCTTGGTGACCTTGGCTGGGTGTGGCTCAGGACACAATGGCAGCGTTCCAGAGTGTTGGATTGGGAGAGTCATGGGAGGAAGCCCCAAGTCTGGAACTAGACAGACTGTGTTTTAGCTGTGGCTCTGATTCTTGGCCATGGGGACAGAGCACCGTGCAGGATGGAGGCCATGAGCTCACCTTCCCCACAGGATTGCCAAGGAGGCCGAATGGGACCATAGATGGGGGAAAACACACACACACACACACACACACACACACACACACACACACACAGGCATATACCACTGACCCTTGAACAACACAGGCTTGAACTGCATGGGCCCACTCATATGTGGATATTTTTCAGTAATCACAGTACAGCACTGTAAGTGTATTTTCTCTTCCTTGTGATTTTCTTTAAAAAATTTTTTTTAATGTTTATTTATTTTTGAGACAGAGAGAGCGCGAGCACGGGAGGGACAGAGAGAGAGGGAGACACAGAATCCAAAGCAGGTTCCAGGCTCTGAGCTGTCAGCACAGAGCCCAATGCAGGGCTCGAACTCAGGAACTGTGAGATCATGACCTGAGCTGAAGTCGGATGCTTAACTGATTGAGCCACCCAGGTGGTCCCTGTTGATTCACTTTTTAATCTCATCCAGAAATACTCATGCAGACAACACCCAGAATAGTGTTTAACCAAGTATCTGGGCACCCCGTGGGCCAGTCAAGCTGATGTAAAAAATTAACCTTTCCAGAAGAGATTGCTAAGGGTCACCTGGCAAACAGTGGCAGACTCTGAGCATGGTCTGATCCAGGCAGAGATGTGAGGGCAGAAAGCAGAGATTTCTGCCAGTATCTACACCACGGCAGCAGGACAGATGTGGCCCCCTCCCCAGAGGGGAGGGCTGTGTCTTCAGCATTTGACCTGGGTTTCAGTTCTGGCTCTGCCACTGTCTAGCTGAGTGACCCCGGCCAGTCATGTCTTGGGGCCTTGGTTTCCTCCTTTGTGTGGTGAATCTATGACTCTCTGAGTGACCATGTTGCATGTGACAACATGATGAGGGAATCCGGGGTGGGAGACCAACATCTAGCAGAGGCTATAGAAAAGGGTCAAGGTCGTGCTGGAAGCAGCTTCTAGAACCACCCACTCTGTGTCCTTGCGGGAATTACTCTTTCTGCACCTCAGTTTCCTCAGCAGCAAATGGGGATTCAATTAGATAATGCATTCTAAGTGTGGAGCGAGGTGAGGAGCTCATGCAAACCTTCCAAGAATATTAGTCATTAGGATTATTTGAGAGCCTTCCGCATGCCATGCATTTTATTTATTATTAGAACCCTTAGCTCATCAGATCATCCCAATAGACCAAGAGGTGGTGTGGCACAGGCAAGACTATGTGTTCCACAGTTTCCCACCCCCGTCTGTCCCCCCCACCCCCCCGCCGCCTGACATGCAGTGGACTACATTTCCCAGCCTGCCTTGCAGTGGGACCGTGGGACCTCAATCTGGCCAATGGAATGTGGGCAATGGAATGTTTCTTCTGCTTCCACACCTCCTGTGTGAGGTGCCGTGGGTTCTCTCTTGACTCCTCTGTTGGCCAGCTTTGGAGGGTCTAAAGCAGTGATTCTCAAACAAGGTGATTTTGTTCCCTCTTCTCCCAGGGACGTCCATTTGGCAGTATCTGGAGACATTTTTGGTTTTTACAACTTGGGGTAAATGTTACTACTGGTGTGTAGTGGGTAGAGACCAGGGATGCTGCTAACCATCTCAGAATGCATAGCACAGCCCCCATGACAAAGAATTATCCCACCCCAAGGTCAGTGGAGCTGTGGTTGAGAAACCCTGGTCTAGAAGGTCCTAAGGCCCTGACGTAGTCTAAAAAGCAGAGCCTGCATTCTTGAATGACTATGGAGCACAGCCCTTCTTCCCCCAAGGTTTAGACTGGAAGTAAGAAATAGGTCCTTAAACCACTGAGATTTGGGGGATTATTTGTTCAAATAGTTGGCCTACCTCCATGAATGCAGGCAGCTTCTGCTATGCCCATTTCACTGATGAGGCAACTGAGACAGGAGGTCATGGAACTTGTAAATGACAAAGTGTGGGTTTGAACCCAGGTTTTCTCTGTGCTAAAACCAATGCTTGCCTCACTATTGGTACAGCCTCATTTCAGCTCCTGGCTTTAGGGAGAGTTTCTGCCCCACCTCTTACATCCCCAGGGGAGTTAGGTGGAGGCAGCTATAGAAAAAAATCACCAGATTGCTGCCAGGGCTTCTGCCCTGAGGCCTCCTACTTCTGGATGGAGCATGCTCACCAGAACAAGCTGGCTGTGCCCCCCTGCATCCCTGGCAGCCCACGTTGGTTATGGGTGACACTGGATACCCCATACAAGGGGCTGGTACACCCCCCACCCCACATCTATCCACTGTCCTCCACATGGAGCCCCTTCCCATCACATGCCCTGCTCTCCCGAGCCAGTCCCCACCTGCTCCAGGTTTGAATTTCCGGGCAGGTGTCTGGGGGCATCTTGGCTCCCTGTTAATTTCCTGACTTGGCTTCCGGAAAGGCAGAGGGCTGGGGGGTGGCTGCCTGGAGCGATGAGGAGTTAGAAATGTCTGCTCTGGCTTCTGGCCTGTCTGTGGGGGCACCACCGCCTGTCAGGCCACCTGAGGGCCCTTCCCTTGTAGTCTGGCAGTGGTGCTAGGCTGATGAGCCTGGGTGTGGGCGGCAGAGCCCCATCAGGGAGAAACATGTGTCTAAGCCTCCAAGAAATGTGGTGTGTGTGTGTGTGTGTGTGTGTGTGTGTGTGTGTGTGTGTGTTTACCTACACCTACAGCCTCCAACAGGTCATTTGGTACAGAGGATTTTTCTGTGTTCACACAAATTAGTACTGTCTCAATGCTTTTTAGGAAAGGAGCCCTCTCCCTACGTAGCTCAAGCATGTACCAGTTCTCTGATGGGTAGGAAGTCCTTCCTCCAGTCTGCTCTGAGTCCCTCTCAGAGTCTGGGTCCATTGTCTTTACTTTGTGGAAATACATGATGTCCTTTTTGCCTCCCTGCTGTTAAGCCCTGCCTGAAAATAAAAATTGAGCTCCTCTCTCAAAATACTTCCCGGGTTCTCTTCCGCAGACCTAGCAAACCTCCTTCCCCTTACCTTTATTCACAGGTGAGGATGGCTTCTGGGGACCTGCGCAGTAGGGAGAGCATGTCTGCCAGTTTCTCTCCCTTTTTGAAGTTCTTTTCTCCCTTAGAAGTCCCCATGGCTGCAGAAAAAGCGTAGACCTGGGGATCCAGGGAGATATGTCATTTACAAGCTGGACAATCACAGCAAAATGTTGTAACCTCTCTGAGCAAGACTCCTTCTTGCACTTTGCACCGAGCGAGTCCCAGAGCACATGCTCGCTAAGTGTTTCTTTCTTTCCCCTGTCTGCCTCCTTTCTGTCTCTCCCATCAACTGGGAATCAGGTGCCACATTCTCCACCCTACCTCTCTCCTACTTTCGCTCTGGCCCTTTGGCTACTGCTGCCTGAGAAAGCGTCAGACGTGCATAGGCCTCCTGCCAGACCCGACCGACTGGGTGAGGCTTAGCATGGCCAAGTGCATTAGGGGAACTAAGTAGTCATGGTGACATCCCAGGCACAGCCATGGGGTGGGGGAAGGGAGAAGTCTTTCCTGTTGCCTCTGCTCTCGGAGCCTGCTTTCCACACCCTTGTCTCTCTTTAAATTGTTTAAGTGTTTATTTATTTTTGAGAGAGAGAGAGAGAGGAGGGGAGAGACAGAGAGAGAGGCAGACACAGAAGCCGAAGCTGTCAGCACAGACCCCGACGCAGGGCTGGAACTCACCAACGGTGAGATCATGACCTGAGCTGAGGCTGGACACTTAACCGACTGAGCCACCCAGGCGCCCCACCCTCTAACCTTTTTTTTTTTTAAATTATTTTTATTTTTGAGAGACAGAGAGAGATAGCGTGAGCAGGGGAGGGTCAGAGAGAGAGAGGGATATACAGAATCTGAAGCAGGCTCCAGGCTCTGAGCTAGCTGTCAGCACAGAGCCCAATGCGGGGCTTGAACCCACAAACCGTGGGATCATGACCTGAGCTGAAGCTGGGCGCTTAACCGACTGAGCCACCCAGGTGTCCCCACCCTCTTATCTTTGAGTCCTTCTCCTGGCATCTATTGTGGGTTTCTGTTAGCCCTGATACCTCCTCCCTTAATGCGTGCCCACAGCTCTGCCTGTCATTAGGTATGTGGTAAGACCTCAGGTCACTTGACTGCAGGATGCCCCAGATTTCTTAGCACCTTAGAGTACTGTAGCCATTTTCCAAATGGGAAATCAAACTCAGATCAGGGCCAAGATCTGTTCAAGGCCTCCTTGAGTTGGGTGAGACTCAGGTATTCTGACTCTGAGTGTAGTGCTTTCTCCACTGTGCTGGTTAGATGTGGAACCCAGCTGTGACTCTTACTTCCAGGGAGCCAGGACGTAAAAGTTCCCTTAACATGGTGAGGGCCTGAGGGAGTTATCTAGAGAGTTCCTTTCTCCTTTTCAGAAGGAGAAGGAAGAAGGTCCAGGCGTCCCTGAGCGAAGGACCCTCAGGAGGGTCACAGCTCATTTTCACGAAATCCAGGGTAGCATTAAGTTCTTAAATCTGTGAGCAGCCTTTCAAATAGGCTACTGTCACTGCTGTCTGTGTGTTACATAAATCCTCAGAGAGGCAGGAAGCAAATAGGGAGCAGGGTGCGGGGGGCGGGGAGCAAGCATGCAGAGATTCAGGGAGAGATGGACAGAAAAAGTGAGAGATCAAAAGGGGGAGATAGTAAGACATGGAGAGAAACACATTCAGATACGGAGGCACATATAGGTGGCAAGACAGAGGGAGAAACAATAGAGAGACGGAGGATGAGAGAGGGGAGAAACAAAGAAGGAAACAGGTAGAAAGCAAGTGTGAGACAGAGGGACACACAGAGAGACGTAGAGTGAGGCAGAGAAGGCAGGAAACGGGGAGAGTACGGATGAAGAGACAGGCAGGCAAACTGACAGACAGCCACACACACGGAGACAAAAAGGGAGGCCAAGATAGAGAGAAAAAGATGGTGAATTGATTAAAGACACAAGGACAAAGCAAGCAAGGGGGTCCGGAGAGATGAGTTTTCCTTTTGCAAAACTTAGAGCTCAAAGCTGGTTTGCACATGAAGGGGCACATGAAGGGTTTGTTCTCGGGATCATGGAAAGATCGGTTTGGGTGGAGGAGAGGTCAGGAACCACATGCAAAACTGCATGGAAGTTTACATGTTCACACACATGTGTGCTTTGGAGAAACTCAGTGAGGTAAGCACCTGGGGAGTGCTGTCTCTCACACTTGAAAGGCGGAAACCCCAGGGGCTGGGACCTCCCCAGGCCCCCACTGGTACAATCCAGCCGTGTGGGCACCCACAGGGGCCTCATTGACGTGTTGCGGGGCTCCTCTTGTGGTGCTCCTGCGGAGGCGGACAGGTCAAGGAGCTGTTCTGGATTCTGTGCCTCAAACATCTTTTCACAGGTGTGGATGCAGGGCACGGTGGAATGACGGTGAATTCGTAATTCATACCAGTCTTCTTTCTTTCTTAGAAAAGTTTTTTTAATCTTTATTTATTTTCAAGAGAGAGAGAAACAGAGTGTGAGCGGGGGAGGGTCAGAGAGAGAGGGAGACACAGAATCTGAAGCAGGCTCCAGGCTCCGAGCTGTCAGCTCAGAGCCTGATACGGGGCTCGAACTCACAAACCGTGAGATCATGACCTGAGCCGAAGTCAGCCACTTAACCGACTGAGCCACCCAGGTGCCCCTCTTTCTTTCATTTTTAAATGTTCATTTAATTTTGACAGAGCACACGAGCAGGGGAGGGGCAGGAAGAGAGGGAGGCAGAGGATCTGAAGCAGGCTCCAGGCTCTGCGCTGACAGCAGTGAGCCCAATGAGGGTTTCAAACTCACGAACTGGAGATCATATCATAACCTGAGCTGAAGTCAAACGCTCAAGCGACTGAGTCACTCAGGTGCCCCCTACAAGTCTTCTCCACAGGGGCTGTCTGCGGGTGGAAACGCACCTTCTCCCTCTTGTGCGTCAGTATTCTCGGTCTGGCTAGGTTTGAGCGTTGAGTGTGCAGAATGAACTGTGTGCTTCTTGTCTACCTAAATCCCTGTCTCGCCTGGACTTGACACCTGCTTTTGTCTGAGATGAGACGCCAGGGCCTCAGAGGGCAATTAGGCATGTTCAGAACAGACTTTCCTTCTTCCCTCTTCCGCCCCCATTTAGTATGTGCCAGCAACCGTGGTAGGTCCTGAGGGATTCAGAATGAACAATGCCAGCAAAAAAGAAAAATTTTTAAAATTAGTTAATTAAAAAGACACTTTGTCCACAAGGAATTTACATTTTAGAAGGGGTGACAAAAGCAAATGTCTCACGTTATGCAGGAAAAAAGTAAAGCATAGACGGGAGAGTGGGGGTGTTGATAAAGATCACAGATGGCAGCTAGGAAGGCCTTACCTGGCAGAGGAGATTCGAGTCGAGATATGGAAGAGGGGAGGGGCATGTGAGCATCTGTGCACGTGCAAAGGCCCCGTGGCAGGAGACGAGCACACCAGTGTTACTGGAGCACAAAGGATGCAGGGGAGAGTGGTAGGTGATGAGGGCAGAGAGGCAGTGAGAAGCAGAGCGCGCAGGGCTTTGTAGGCCATTGTTGTGACTGGCTTTTCCTCTGAGTGAGAAAGAGCCCTTGGAAGGCTTTGAGTGGAGTAGTGCCCGGGATGGGATGGGACTTGGGTTTTAATGGGGTTGATTGCTCTGGTGGCTGGGTTGGGCCTCATGTGAAGAGGGCAGGAGCTGAAGAAGGGAGACAAGGTTTTCACCATTAGTGAGCTTCCATGAGGCCACAGGATGGAAAGACACGGTTTCTGCCTCAGAGCAAGTTGTGCTTGGTAGAAGGTGTGGGGTTCATGCAGACGGTGATCTTCACCTCCATGCCGTCTGCCCCAGAGGGAAGAAAGGGCTGATATGCAATGCAAGCTTTTGAGTTAGGCGTAGGAGGAGAAAGCAATTGTGTTAAGTATATAGTAGGTGCTGAGCAGTGTTCCTACCAACACGATTTAATTTAAATCATCACAGCAGCTTATGAGGTATTTTCTCCTCTTCCCAGACAAGGCCCCCGGGGCTCACGGTGGTAGTCAAGGAGCTTGACTGAGCTTAACACAGTGAGGAGGGAGCTTTGGTACCAGATCAAGGCGGCCCACCTGGAAAGCCCCCATGTGTGCTTCTGGGCCCAATGCCTCGCCTCTCTTCAGAGGAGCCTCTCCATAGTCCTTGAGTGAGCAAGTCAAGTTTTTTCCTACTTGGGGGCCCTACAAAGCCATTTCCTCTACCCAGAACACTCCTCTCCCACCCTCTTTTGTGGGCAAACCCTTCTTGCCTGTCAGGTCTCAGATGCCAAGTTACCTTCTCGGGGGACTTGTCCAGATGCGGCCGGAGTCAGCCTTCTGATCCTGTGCCCTGCCCAGCTCTGCGGACTTTTCCTCAGCGCTCATCCTCATGCAGAGACAGGAATGGAAGAAGGGGGAGCGATGCTTTTGCTGGAGAAGTAGGCACCAGTGGTGGGGCTGGCAGGGTCAGGGATGGGCCGCTACTACAGTGAAGGGGAAGGCTGGGTCCAAAGAACCGCGGACCTGGTGGGCTCACATGTGCAGGGGGCTGTGGGCAGTGTCCCCCTGATACCGAGATGTCTTTGATACCTCTTGTCCCCTTCTCACCTTCCTCCATGGCCTTCTCAAGTGGAGGTGGGGGAGCTAAGCAAGTGGGGCCTGAGAGAGTAAGGGCCTGAACTTGGGCAGACGCACCACCACCCGTCTCCCCACTGGACCCTTTCCCATAGGTAGGACCCTGCATTAAGGACCGCTCTTTGCTTTGCTTGCTCACACCCTTCCCAGCGGCTGGAGAGATGTAAGGGCCCATTCAGCCTGGGGACTGGGCTTTTCTCTTCCCTCATTTCCCCCTGTGCTCACTCTATGAGGCCCTCCAGCTCCCAGCCTTTGCTTCGGGACTGGCAGACATGTCTCATCCAGATGGATGAGGCTGAGTGTTCCTGGGGTCTGGCAGAGGCAGTGGGTGATGGTGACAGTGAGTGACTTCGGAGCAGTCAGGGATGCCCCAAACTCTCCTCTGGGGAATCTCAGAAAACAGCCTTGCAAATGGAACTTGACCTTGGTTGCATGGTGTAAGAGAAATAAGACCTCAGGCCAAATGAAATCAGGGAGCAGCCTCGAAAGAAGTCAAAACCCATTGTTTTCCTTTTTAGTCTCATGGTCAGTGCCCACAGGACTCTGAGTTTTGAAGGCAGCTGTCTGTTCTCACTTAATCCTCAGAAGTGAGGGTGTCCCAGGCAGGATCCAGGGCTGGGAGACAGTGGTTGTAGGTAATGAGGAAGGTCAGTGTTGGTGAAAGACAGGTTTCCCTGTCTGGTCTTAGGTGCTGTGGTTTGGTTTTCCTTTTGAGAGAAGATCCGGTCTTACATCATGCTTATTAACTTTTGTTTCTTTATAATCTGAGATGATTCCAATCAGTGCTGGCTTCTTGTAGCAAGGCACAAGAGTGGCACAGTGGAAGGGACAGGCCAGGCATTAGGGACACTGGACTTTGCCTTTAAAAAGCTGTGTGATCTTTGGTCTTTCCTTGCCCCCTCTGGTCCCTATGTCTGTAGGGCTATGTTTGACAGGAAGCCCTATGCCCTGGACTGTGACAGGTTAGTATGACAGAAGGATGTGGCCAGACCCTCTGAAAGGTAACTCTGGATTCCTTGGGAAATGAGGCCTCTGGTGGCCACCAGGTTGTGCATGTCTATGTCACCTCCTGCTGGGAAACTCAGGCTGGCCTCCCCTTGCCTGGCTCATTCTCTCATCCTGGGTATTCTCAGTGAGGACTTGACCTCCATCTGTGTCTCACTACCTGCTGGGAATTTCCTTCTAATGCAGGGGCGGCTTCCATGAATCTCAGCTCCGCCAGGGCTGAGGCTGCTGACTTGAGGGTACAGATCCCTGCCTCTTTCTTACTGACCCGCTGGTCAGTGAAAGGTGTGGGAACAGGAGGAAATGTCAGACCTGAAGAAGGATACTTCTCTCCTAGGCCTGGAGATCCCTGCTTAGTGGTGGTGGTGGTGGTGGTGATGGGGGGGAGAAGGGCTCCCTTGGGGAAACTGGTTCAGAAGGATGCTGTCTATGGGGTGTGCAGTAAGAATGAGCACCAGTGGCCAGAAGACAGGGTGCCTGTCCTGGCTTAGATTCTTTTTTTCTTTTTAATTTTTTTTTTAATGCTTATTTATTTAAGAGACAGAGAGAGTCATAAGCAGGCTCCTTGCTCAGCACGGAGCCCGATGCAAGGCTCGATCCCACAATGGTGAGGTCATGAGCTGAGCCAAAATCAAGAGTCGGACACTCAACCAACTGAGCCACACCGGTGCCCCCTGGCTCAGGTTCTAACCCACTCTGAGTATCTCTCTTCTCTCTGGGCCTCTGTCTCCCCATCTGTAAGGGGATTGGACAATGTCCATATTCTCAAATGATCTTTCCTGGGCGTCTGCATCGGAGCTACCTGGCTGCTTGTTAAAAATGCATAGGACCAGTGCCTTCTGTGGACCTTCAGCATCAAAGCCTGGGGACAAGGGTCTGGGAATCTGTATTTTAATAAATCCCACCAGCTGATTCTGATGCCCATGAAGTTTGCCCACGGCTGGAGCGGACAACCCCGAAGGGGCCTCTGACATTAGTGCTCTCCTGGTGTATCTGCCATCTTCCTGCTTCAGTGTGTGATTGAGTGTTCAGTGCCACGTACAAATGTTAGGTCATGTGAAGTCCTGTAGGGGGATGTAGGGAGGTCTCTCTCTCTCTCTCTCTCTTTAAAAAAATAATGGCACAGCACTTTTTACTTTCTTTAATTAGAAAAATAAGCCCTGCATTTCTGGGAGGGAAGAGAATGCCTCATATAGAGAGGAGAGCACCGAGAAGGAGGCAGTCCTGTCTTCAGGACAGAGACTGGCCTTGTTCTGGGTGACCTGGGGGCGGAGCCAGGACTACGCGGTAAATGTTGAAGGAGGGAAGTACAGTAGGACCTTGGATTGTGAGTGACTTGCTCTGCAAGTGTTCCACGAGAGGGCACACACCTCTGGCATGTTCTAAGTTCATGAACGAGCCATGTCTGCAATATTGAATAGTACGTGACGCCTAACGTCACATGATCGCAACTGAGCTCTTAGAATTCACTTTGATATACGAGTGCTTTGGGTTACGGGCATGTTTCCAGAACGAATTATGCTGGCAAACCCAGGTTTTACCGTACTTCCTCACAAGGAGAGCCACAGGCTGCCTTCAGTGGCGGTGAGTGCGTGGCCATCAGGGAGGAGGGGGGTTGATGTGTACCCACTTGGGGGAAATATGGTGGAGGAGCCTCAAGCAGCTGTTGGGTTTGAAGATATTTAGGAAGTTCCCTTCCAAGTCAGAGTGGCTAGAATTCCATAAAAGTCAAGCAGCTTTGCCGGCCTAGGATTTAAAGCAGTGTGTGCACAGCCATGCACACATGTGCCCACGCACATGCAAAGAGAGGCTCCCACGGGCACATTCCCACATGCAGTAAGCGCACATGGGCATGAACATGTGTGTAAACACACACGGACATGCGTGTGCTTCACGCACTGCACGCTGCGTCCCTCTGGCTGTTGGTTTCCCTTCCCACCAGCGCCCGGGGCCTCCCAGTGCAGCTTCTGCGCTGGTCTCTGGAGTCAGAGCCTTGTTTAATCTCCATTAGCTCTCTTATTTCAGGCACCAAATTAAACGTGTGACCAAATGTTAATTATTCTAATTCAATTTGGCCCTAATGCGGTGCGTGTGTGATGGGAGGCCCTGGGCAGAGGTGAGGCCGGGTGTGGGCAGGAGGAGGCCACCGCAGGATTTAATACGCCTGAATGATTCTTACAGGAAAATGCCCCAAAGCCCTTTCTCTCTGCATCCTTCCCCGCCACTCCCACAGTCTCAATTTCTTAGAAATCTCAGAATGCTCTTGGGAGCCTGGCTCTGGGAAATAATCGAGGAGAGAGCAGTCTTCTCTCTGGAGGCCAGGGCAGAGGTGGAAAGAGGTGTGCGTGTGCGTGAGGGTGCGCACGCACACGCCCACACGTGTTGTGTGTGTGCTGGTGGGGCCCAGTCCCGACTCTCACGGCAAAGAGCCTTTGGAGAGCCGAGCCGCAGCTCCTCATGAGTGTGCACTGTTGGAACCCCCGCCGAGCCTTCCTCCTTGAACAGAGCTGAGACAAATGAAGATGACCGCCTTTGCTGCCCTCTCCTCCAGCGCAGACTGCTTTCCAGAGCAGTCTCCTCGCTCCCACCTCCACTCTCCGCTCAGCCTTGTCTGCTCATTCCCCTCCCTTCCTGCTCAGGGATGGAGATTTTGGGCTCCAGTCCAGCTTTCCCTAGGAACGGGGCCTTCCCCAAACAAGAGCTTCCCCCACATGTGAACACGGGGGCCCTCCATGGGCGCTGGAGCTGGGAGGAGCGAAGGTGGAGTCTGAAGAATTAAGATTTGTGCCCTGGGGGCTTTCTGTCTCCTTCGAGAATCAAGCCGGGACCTCGGGGAGCCTGGACTCATGCAGGAGGCAGCATCTTGGTTGGGAAAGACAGATCATAAAATCACAGAATCTAAGTTCCTAAAGATAGCTTCAAAACAGAAAGCTGACATCAAGCTGATCCTCCAGTAGCTTCTACAACATTCCTGCCTCTCTGCACACCCTGTGATAGGAACTCGCTATCTCCTAAGGTCTCCTGTAGTCACATCTTCCTGTGTTTTGAGCTGTGATCTGCATCCCTAGAAGTTTTCTCCCATTGGCCCCACAGATGCTTTCTGGGGTCACACAGGACAACTCTTCCCCCTGACAGTGCATAAAGTATTGAGGTGAGTGTATAAAGTTCTCTGCCAAACCTCCTCTTCTCCAGGGCAACAGTGGCCTAGCTGTTGGACAGGGCTGAGTCCACCTGTGTAGTCAGGACAGGCCCACCGCGATGCCACACTGCACCCAAACCTCAGGGTCTTCATTTACCTACAGGAGTTGACTTCTCATTCAAGTAACTAACTGTCCAGTGCAGGTATTTGAAAGGCAGCCCTCCGGGTAATAATTCTGTGTCCCTGTTTCCTTCCATCTTGGGTTCTGTCCTGCTGTAGAAGGGGTCTTCTCCATTTAGCCAGTGGGTGGGCCATGTCTAGAAATGATGCACATCACTCTTGTCCACACCTTGTTGGCTAGACCCCACTGATGTGGCTGACCCTAAGAGCAAAGCAGGCTGGAAAATACAGGAGCCAGCCAGTCTGTACCACGTGGTCACCCTTCTCTAAGCATGCTCCAGCATGGGCAGGGCAGAGAGTGGGAGCAGGGGCTGGGCATGTGGGGCTGAAGCGGGATGCTGGCATCCCTGTGCTCCACAGTGGTGCTGGTGTGTAGCCATCAGGAGCACTGATCTGTGGCATGCGTTAAGAGGAAGACAGGGGAAATTAAATTTTCTTTCGAATCCAATTAGGGAAAAATACCAGGGGTGGTAAGTTTGTGTGTTTGTTACTCACTGGCTCATAGAGCCATTCATCTAAGCTTTCTGGTTCAGCTGCATCACTCGGGAGGAGCAATTGGCATGAGGAATGAGTTCGCAGCCGTGGGGCTGATAGATGAATGTGGAAGGAGGGTGAGGGTGTCTGGCAGGGGTGCGTGTCTGGATAAATGAGAGGTGAATGTCGCCTTTCATTAGGGGACCCTAACGCTGGCCTGCTGGCTGGACAGTAGGTTTCTAGATCCCAGCCAACAGGATGGGATTTGACAAAGTTTTCCCATTCCCTTGATGGTTGGGCTAGATTTATGGTTTCTGGTAATCCTTTCTCCTCTTCTGCTTCCTTTTCTCGCCCCTCCTTCTTTTCTGTCTCTTCTTTATTTTCTGGAGTTACAAAGATGGTGAGGAGTGGAGAGGAGATCCCAGCAAGGGATTTAGCATGAGTAAAGTCAGGGAGAGGCAGAAGGCAAGGAGATGGACCATCCTAGCTGGAACAGGATTTAGGGGGAGAACAGTAGGCGGTGAGGCTGGACCAAGTGTGTAGGTCCTTGGATGTCAGATTGAGAAGTGCTTGAAGTACCTTGTTCAATGTTGTATCTCCAGGACCTGGGACCATGCCCAGCACATAGTCAGTATTCAATGAATATTTTCTGAGTAAGTGAATGACGTTGTTCTGTAGATAACATAAAGCCTGAACTTCAGCCAACTGAAGCTGGTTGAGGGTAGAGTGGGATGATCCAGACACGTATTAAGAGTCCACAGGTTTTACAGTGGAAAAGGAATGGGGAGTACAGGGTCCTTGCCCTGGAGAAGTGCAGTTAGACAGCTAATCCACTCATGCATAAAGGATTCTAAGGCAACTTGTGTGAGAAATAATAGCACAGACATGCTGAGGGGCCCCAACATAAGGAGCATATAGTTGTGAAATAAATTGGGGGGAGATTCTTGGAGAAAGTCAGACTGTGATTTGGATTGGTGGAAGGGTGCTGGGAGGGCATTCCCAGTAAGGAACAGCCAGAGCAAGGGCTGTTCGGAGTATTTGCAGCATTCTAAATGTCTTCCATCTTTAAATTGTTTCCCTTTGGAGATACTAAAAACACCCTGGGCATCCTGGGGATAAGGAGGAGTGTGTGTGTGTGTGTGTGTGTGTGTGTGTGTGTGTGTGTGTGTGTGATGGAGAGATGGCTTGGTTGGAGGCAGAGCTCCATCTCAGTTTGCCATATGGTAACCCTGGGCACCTGTCTGCTTGGCTTTGACCTTGACCATGGAGGTAGGAAGTTACGCACAGGGCTCTCTTGCTTCCACTTTGGAATTTAGGAGCTTGGGCTGGAGCTCTTTATTTGAGCTGTTAATCTTTTATTCTTTTGTGGTCAAAGTCTTCCACATTATGATGGCTTTGGGGTAAGTTTTGCTTTTCCTTCTACCGACTCCCCACTGGCTCAGACTTTGCAGTGTGCACATGATGTTTCTTGGGGCCAATTCTGGCTTTGTTTCTGAGACCTCTGCTGTTAAAAAAAAATAAAAAAAGAACAAAGCCGTTCTTTTACTTCCAGGGAGTGAGTACAATTTGCCAGTACCTCCGGAAAGAGAGTGCTATGTAGAGTAGTAAGGAATAGACTAGAGGGCACTGCTCATTTTCCTTGATACTGTAAGAAAAACATCAGAATCAGAGCCTGCCACCAATTGTCTGTGTGACCCCCTTCTCTGAGCCTCAGTTTCATCCCTGGGAATATGAGAGAATCAGACCAGATTTTCTCTAATGTGCATTTTAGTTTTAGCCATTTAGAATTCCATGTTTATGCCTCAATTTCTCCCTCAATCAGAGATTTTTACTGAAAATTCCTTCTGTCTAAAGCACCCTGCCTATTTTTCCTCCCCACCTTCATACATGGAATGA
The DNA here is from genome assembly GCF_006229205.1 of Suricata suricatta. Lineage (NCBI taxonomy): Eukaryota > Metazoa > Chordata > Mammalia > Carnivora > Herpestidae > Suricata > Suricata suricatta. The sequence continues at coordinate 20,979,269 of NC_043716.1, forward strand.
CTTAAGATACAGTTGCAAAGTAATGTATCTCATTACACATCTCATTGCATAAGCAATGAGAGGGGATGTTAGCATTAGCATCTTGGTATCAGGCATGGGGCCTGGAGGTGGGCCTCTCTGGTTAGAATCCTGGCTCTACTACTTATGAGCTATGTGACCTTGGGCTAGTTTCACAATCTGCCTGGATGTCAGTCTCCTCCTCTGTAAAGATGGGGATGTTAATAATATTCATCGTAGTGGGCAGAGAGTATATGAGGTTTTCTAGGAAAAATGCTAATACCAGTCTTAGCACATAGGAAGTATTCAATAAGTATTAGCAATTGGTGCAATTATAATGACTACTTTGCTGTACACTGCAGCCCCCTCATGCCTAAAATTCGTCACCCCTTCCCTCTCTGTTGCACATACTCATAGTCCAGACCACTTAGTGTGGCTCACAGTGTTCCCTCGGACATGAGCCCTGAATATATTTTGGGTTCCCAATCCCTCTTTCCTCCAAAAAAACCACGAAAACGTCATACTCCAGTAATACTCAATAGCTAACAAGACTCTGAAATAATGACTCCAATTCCTCTCCAAATGTCTTTGTATAAGTGATACCTTTGACAGGAGTGTCTACAACTCCTTGTCCACATACTCTCTCTCTCATCTGTGATTTCTCTAACCCTTCAAGCAGGAATCGCCACTTTCCTTGGGGGGAGATGATGGACCCAGAACACACTATCATCGCATGGATTCGCCTGAAGCTGGTGATATTTACTGATCTATCTTGTTTTCTGTGAGCTGCATGTGAGTGGAGAAGACTTCGTTTTTATTTCTATCCCTGGTGGTTAACACAGTGCCCAAGTTTACTCTCAACAAAGTCATCTTTCCACTGCACATGGAGCTTAAGAGTTGGTGCTCAATGAAATTTTCTGAGCTTCATATGAAACACTGAAAATGGATGTTGGGTATGTGAGGAGCAAGGAACAAGTGAATGGTGTTGGGGGTGGGGATGCAGGAATAATTTGAGAAGGTTTACTGAAAAGATCAGTCTGGAGATGGTTTTGGAAGCTGGTTCAAGGTCTGCTTCATGGACGCAGGTGCCTCTGGGGGTCTGTGCTAAGTTTCCTGGTCCCCACTTAGGAACAAAGGAATAGATGATCTGATCACCTAATCTCCACGCCCAATCTGGGTCCCATCACTAATCATTTGTTCATGCCTAGAACCTGGGCATTACTTAGTCTGATCTTCCTCTCTCCACCCTCTTATTCTTCCCCATCCAAATAACAAGCCATAGATTTAACCTCCAGAATATTTCTTCAATGCATCCACTTTTCTTTCTTTCCACTGCCACCAACCCAGTCCAATCTGACATTACTCTTTGCCTGGATTCTTGCAATAATTTTATAACAGATGTATCTGCATTCACTTAGAGCCCTGTATCTGTTAGAATTAGTTTAGAGTATGAGTAGCAGAGACCCAAAATTACATGGAAAAGTCTGCAGCTGAGCAGTTCAGGGCCAGCATGGTGGCTCTGCTCCACAGCATTGTCAGGCACTGAAGCTCCTTTTTATTTTAGTGCTCTCTCATTTTTACTCTGTGACCTCATGGACCAAGATGGTTACTTCAGCTCCAGCTATTTTATCTGCAGTCCAGCCAGCAGGAAGAAGGACTGTCCTTTTACAGACGCTTCCTGGATAGTGCTTCCACCACTTCTGCTGACATTCTATTGGCCCAAACTGAGTCATATGGCCACACCTAGATGCAAGAGAGACTTGTGTTGGGGTCATGTGCTCATTGACAGACTAGAAATGTTGAGGAAGGAGGTGAGTAGTTGTAGAGGGGGAAAATTAGTGGCTTCTACTACAAAGGTCTAAACAAACAAGTTCATCATCATTTCACTTTCCTGCTTAAAACCCTTCAGTGGCTTTCAGATTCTTTCAGGGTAAAATTCAAAATCTTAACACAGCCTATAAGATTATTATTAGATCCTACTTTTTTTTTCCCCCTCATGTCCTTCTCCAAGCTCACTGTGCTCTAATCATCTTCTCTGTCACCTTTGGGGACATCTATGGGGGTTAGGAGTCAGTGCACAAATGTCCCCACCCTCTGAACTTAGAGAAACAATTATAATGTGCATTCTACATGGTCCTTTAGAGGGTCCCAGCAGGGCTAAGCCAAGTTGCCCACAGTATGACCAACTCAACTGTGTACATTTATTGATTTTTCTCCTTTTCTCACTGTCTCTACCTCCTCACTCTGGTTTCCTGAGATCATCTTGTGCCTAAGAGCTTGTCTCAGGTTCTGCTTTAAAATTTTTTTTTATGTTTATTTTTAAGAGAGACAGAGAGACAGAGACAGAGCACAAGCAGGAGAGGGGGAGGGAGAGAGGGAGACACAGAATCTGAAGCAGGCTTCAGGCTCTAAGCTGTCAGCACAGAGCCCAACATGGGGCTCGAACCCATGAACCATGAGATCATGACTTGAGCTGAAGCTGGACACTTAACCAACTGAGCCACCCAGGCGCCCCTCAAGTTCTGCTTTTAGGGGAACCTCAAGTATGACAGTTAATACTAGAAGTGTTCCTAGAAAGTATATCACCCCGTGGAATTCTGGTATGTCCCTTACCAGTCAAATGGCAATAGAGACCCTGCTGCAGGAGGTTAATAGGCATGTGATAACTTCTGTTGTACCGAAGCATCCTAATTCCTGAAACTTTCACCTAGTGGATTGGGTGAGGTATAGTTAGACGGCAGAGAATGCTGAAGCCCAGGCTCAGGAGTTAATGATAAGGGAGGCAGAACTGCAAAGGAGGCTGAATGTGCAATTTCCACAGGCCTCCTAGGCTCAAGTCAGGTCTGTGATAGCAAAGGGATGAGATCCCAGCAACGGATGAGGACATTGGGTGAGGCATCTGAGAACACTGAACTCCCAGATTCCTCGGAACCCTCTTGGCTGGTAACATTAGTTACCTCCTTTTGTTGGAATAGGTCACCATCTCTTTGTCTGAAGACAATGCAGAAACCTCTTCTGAGGCAGCCACCTTGTAAGATGATGCTTGTCCAACCTTAATATCTTCCCATCATTTCCCACCCAGATCAGTAACTAGAGTCAGGTCTTAGCCTAGCTCAAGGGAAATATATAGCCTCTGTTGTGGGAGGAGATAGCTTATTCACTGAAAGACTTGCAGAAGGACCTGACTCATATATGGCTGTATGAACTGGAAGATGTGTATGGGAGCAGAATTTGAGGGGTTGGACTTTGGATGGGGTGGAATATAGGCTGGAAACAGATTTATTGACATGGGGACACTCAAGACTCAGGATTTAATGTTCTGGAAAGGACTCCTGGAGCCAGTCCTAATCTGCTGCTGGAATGGCCCCTTGAAGGTGTCAGATTGCTTTGGCAGAACACTGAGGGAGGGGTCAGAAGGCTCAGAGAAGTGGAGGCTTTAGAATGCATTTAATATACAAAACCAGGGAAACACCACCTAAATCTATGTGCCCTAGGAAGGCCAATAGGAAACTCATCATTAAATTGATAAGAAATGCACTAGTGAGGGGGGGGGGTTGGGCTCTAGCATCACTGAGCTGCTCAGTGGTGGCTGTCCTCTGGAGATCAGGGCCGTATCGGGAGATGCAGCCATAGAACTGGGTCCCTTGTATAGATGGGGATGAAAAGGTTCTGGACTAGCAGATGTCTGGAGGTGGCCTTAATCATCTGAGGCAAGCTGGACATAATTATCATGGGGGAAGCAAGACCAGAATGGCCACCAGGGTGTGTTGACACACAGGGGACTATGATGATGTATAACACACCAGGGTGTTCCTAGGGACTAGATAGATAGGTGACCAACTTGGGTCTTCCATGACTTGTATAACCAGGAAAAACACAAAGCTGATCATCTGATGGCCAACAAGAGCCACTGCAATAGAAAAACATGATTTCTCATCTATGATCCATATCTGAGCTGGTTCTCAGACCTAGTGTCTATCAACTGATGGGAAGACTGGGCCCTTTTGAGGAAGAACCTGCAATGCCACCAGACGTATGTACAATAAATATTCCCTTAATTCTTTCCCAAAGGAGCCCATGACCATTCACCAAAGAAAAAAAATACTCAGACCTTTTGAAGACTATTGAATACAGGGTGTGAACTATCAGTGATGCTCGGGGACCTGTAATACCATCAAAATCCCCAAGTTAGACTGGGGGTATGTGAAGGCCAGGTGACAATGGAGTCTTGCCTATACTCACCTTATCATACATCTCATGGGTCCACAGACCCTTCCTGCAGTCATGCCTCTAACTCTTGTGTGCATTACTGGGATGGGTACACTCATTCCTTGGCAGAACCCTCACACCAGTGCCTTCACTTGTGGAGTAAGACTTTTTATGGTAAGAAGAGCCAAACAGAATGTTCTGAAACTTTCCTTCTCTTTAGCCAAGATAGAAAGTGAAAAGCTATTCAATTGCAATTGCAGAGATTAGTGCCACCCTCAAAGATCTAAAAGATGCAGGCTGGTGGTTTTCATTGAACCCTATTTAGTTCACCTGTTTGGCCTTTATCCTCATTAGATGAGATTTGTTGTTCCTGTTCTCAGTGCCTCTGTTAGTGGTGCTACCCAAGGGACTAAAGTGTGCCAGATTTATCAGCATGGGATGCCATAAAACATCATCTCAGACCAAGAGGCTCCTTTCATGGTGAAGGACATTGACATGATCATGAGACATGTAATTCACTGGTCCTCCTACATAACACACAACCAGCTGGTCTGGCTGAATCCTGGAATAGCTTAGTAAAGGCTTAGGGAAGGTGCTGTTTGTGAGAAACACTTTGTGGGGTTGTGGAGCTGACCTTCAGGATATGGTATATGCATTGAATCGGTGGCTAATGTGTGCTGTTGTGCCCCCAATAGCTGGAATGCACATTCTGGGAAACAAGAGATGGATGTAGGTTTGGGTCCATTCACCATCATTTCTAGGAACCTCTGTGGAGAATGTGTTCTTTCTGTTGCCACAATCCTAGGCTCTGGTTCCTGTGAGGAACACTTCCATCAGGAGGTAATGTAGGGGTCCACTGTGAGTGACACTACAAGTATGTCTGCTCACTTTGGGGGTCTTCATATTAGTGGAATAGCAGGCAAAGAACAGGTGGGGTAATTCACTATGATTTTTTAAAGCTAGGGCTGCCACTACCTAATGAGGGCAAGGAGGACTCTGTCTGGAGCTCAGGGATTCACTAGGAATCTTTTGATGTTTCTAGACCTGATGATAATAGTGATGGGCTGTTGTAGCCACTGTAGCCTGATGGCAAGGCAAGCAAGGGCTTACACCCCTCAGGGAGCAAGCAACCCAGATCAGCTGAAGTCTGACTGAGGGTGGAAGAAGTATAAGTAAAGTGCTAAAGGATGTAGATTATGAATATTGATTGTAGCCTCAGTTGATCTCATGGGTCCATAGACCTTGATCCACTAATCTTCCTGCTTGAAGAATTCTTTTTAAAGGTTAAGGCCAGCCACATCTTGAAAAATTCAGTAACATGGTGCACTTATTTTGGGTCATGAGCAGCTCTGAGCACTATAAGGGGTGGACTGTAGCAGACATTCCCTGTGTCCCATGGCACATTCTCTCAGTTGACTTGATTTCAGTGCAACTCTGGACAATTCTGGGCATGCTGCCAGGATCTTATCTGAAGCCTGCAAAGTGATATTTCTCTGCTCTTCTGACTCAGGGCTTTCTCTGAAGCCAGAGAAGCCTGCCCAGCCTGTACATGTGTAGTGTGGAAGTGCAGAAAAATGAATACCTCTGGGGGTCCCTCTGAAACAATGGGGACAGGAGACAGAGGTGAGTGTTCCAGCTTCTTTCCTTCAAAAGGATGACTCTGAGATTCATTTTGCATAGTTATTCAGAGGGTCCTGAGTTTTCTATATATATGTAACTAGTTCAATAATCTACCCTTCATTGTTTTTCTCCTTCCCTGTCTCACTCCCCTTACTCCCTTGCTCTGGTTTCCCAGGATTGCCCCCCCCCCCAGTAAATTACCTGCTCCCCAAAACCTTGTTTCAGGCTCTGTTTTGAGAGGAACCCAAATAAGAACCCAAACTCATTCTCCTTTGAGCTTGTACAAATCCTGTTCAGATTTTCACGTATGTTACTTCCTCCGAAATTCTGTCCCAACATCCAGCTCTTGCTAAGAGACCCCTCTTATGGCTATCCTCTCAGCACCTAATAGAGTACCTGGTTTATAAAAGGCTGTCAGTAAATATTTGTTGAACAAATGGCTCCCCTGGTAGACCCTTCCCAGCATGAGAGGAGTCCCTGAAGACAATTGTGAATCCTGCCACCCTTCGATACAATGCTGCAGTCCCCAAATACACCAGTGCCAGCTCCCTATGTGGGACAGAAGTCCATTATCTGCTCATATCAGACTCTAATACACCTCAGCAAGGGGCCTTGGTAACTAGGCTGGATAAGTGCTGCACAGAACACCGTCTCCCCCTCCTGTCCTCCTCCTCTGCTTCCCTCCTCCCAGCCAGCCACATTAAGTGAGTAAGTAATGAGAATGGCTAGAAATTGAATTTTATGAAAAAGTAATCTGCAGCTTAGAGAACAAGCAGGGAGGAAGGGGGGAGAGGTTTGATGAGATAGGGGAGATGATTTTAAGGGCCATCAGAGGGAATGAAGGAACATGGGAGCCGACAAGGAGAGGCAGGTAGGAGAGTCATTCAATTAGGAAGGCTGAGACAGTGGCGGAATTTTGTCCCTTTTCTTTTCTTTCTTTTCCCCCATCCTTTTCATCGTATCTATGGGTATTTTGTCTTTGTGTTCATGGGGTGGAGGGGAGGAGGACTAAGATAGGGATTGCAGTAGGTGGGGAGCAGAAGGTGCTCAGACTGTAGAATAAATTACTCTGCCTGCAACTCAGAGAATCCTGGCATCTGGAAAGAACAAGGGGAGGAGACAAGGGGCTGAGGAGGGGCAGGCTTGGGTGATTAGCATGGCCATGACTCAGCCATCCCATTTTGGCCTCCTGGATGGCCTGCCTGGTAGTCCTGCACCAGTCACGATAGGTGGGCCATACTTTTGGACAAGTGTTGGCCAAAGTTGGGAGCAAGCAAAACTAGGCACTTGTTACAGGGAGAGAGAGCATATTTGTCATGCATCCTATGATGTGTGAACCACTTGCTGGATGAGTATATGAGAGATCACATTACATCCTGACAATAACTTTACAAAGTTTCCACTTTCAAGATGAGCAAAGTGAGGCCCACAGAAGCTAGGTGAATTCCCAGGAGGATAATCAATCCACTCATGGAAGACTGAGAGCTGCCCATATATACACTGGAATTGTGTGAAAGCCTGTGTTGACCAATGTTTCTGCTTCCGGTTGGAAGATGGTCAGTTTAGGGATGTGACTATGGTCAGGGCAGACCTGAACCCGTTCTGTGTTGTTCACAGTCATTTGGTCTTCCTCCCCCACTCATGCACACCTCACTTGCCTTGCCAACAGTCTCCCTCCTTCGTGTCTTCTCACAAGCCCCTCAGACCCCCTCCCTGGGCTTCAAGCCTCTCACTTACACACCCACGTGCCCCCCATTCCACACCACCATTTGCAAACAGCTAAGTGGAGCACAGCTTGAGTTTGATGCTTGGTGATGATGAGTTTCCCAGCAGGGGAAGGCTTTGCTTTGCAGAGACAAAGACCAAAGCAGCAACATTAAATCTTCGAGCTTGTCCACACTCAGAGCTGCAAGGAGGCCCAGACAGCCTGTCTTTGGGAAAGCAGCAACGGGGTAGAGCCAGAGCAAACAGAAACCCCAGGGGGTTAAATGCAGCAATAGCAATGCCCAAAGCAGGGCTGACGGGATAATGGAGGTGGGTATATGCAAGGCCATTAACAGGCAGATGAAAGGACAGAAGCACAGAGAGAAGAGGCCACAGGGAGAGGAGGGACTGGGAAGTAGGGGGTTGGCTTCTAGCCCTGACTCTGCAACCTAATCATGGGATGATTTTATGCTTCAGAATTTTAATTCAACTTTTTTTTTTCAGCGGGAGGAGAGAATTGGATGACTTTTAACTCCACGTAGAACATGAGCTGTTCTAGGAAAGGGACTATAGTTTAGCACAGCTGATGCAGATGGAAGGGGCTCAGTGATTTCTTCATTCAACTACCGTATAACCAGGCCTTATGCTAGGGTCTTGATGCACAGTGGTGAGCACCACCACTTTGCACCTTGCCTCCTGGAAATCCTATTCTAGTAGGGAAGGAGACATTAGTTAATAATCACACCAATAGCTATCTTCTTATAACCACAATTTGTGCTCTGAAAGAAAGGAGTGAGGTGCTATGAGATAGAATTATCTGGAGATTTAATTTGGACTCTAAGTTTGGGGCAGAGCTCCCTGAGAAAGTGATGTTGGAGCTGAGATCTGAAGAATGAGCAAGACAAAACTTCCTGGAGACGGAGCCGGAAGTACCCTGATGTGAGTCTGGTTTGAGCAGTGGCTGGAGCTCAAGGAATGAAGGGGCCACTGCTGGGGAAGAGGAGGAGGCTGGGGAGGTAGGTGGCTCTTGGATCAGCAGGGCCTAGTTGGCTAAGGTGGAAGTGTCCGAGGTGCTGACTGAGAAAGGATGCTAAGGCACCAGTGAGACCTTGGGTATAGTGAGAGGGAAACCTTGGGTGGTTGTGGCTTCAGAGTAAGTGGACAGTGGGCCCCCCTCCTACAAGCTCCCCAGACCACTCTTTCCCTGACTTTTGTGCAATATGACACCTCACTGTCCTTGACACTTGTCATTACTTGGAATATTTTGTAAACTCGCCTCCTCTCACCATCCTCTGAGGGAGCTGGGACAAGAGAGATATTCCCTGCTGTAGGAATGCAGAAAAAAGAAGAATTTAGCGATTTTTAAAAAAGGTTTATTATGAGAGAGAGAGAGAGAGCGAGAGAGAGAGAGAGAGAGAGAGAGAGAGAGAGAGCGCATGTGTGTACATGGGTAAAGGAGGGGCACAGAGAGGGAGAGAGAGAATCCCAAACAGGCTCTGTGCTGTCAGTGTGTAGCCCAACACGGGGCTCAACCCCACAAACCAAGTGACCATGACCTTAGCTGAAATCAAGAATCTGATGTTTAACTGACTGAGCTACTCAGGTGCCCCAAATGATTTTTTTTTTCATAAAGAAATGGAGGGGTTGTAACCAATTAGCCAACCATATCCTCCATCTGTTTACTCATTTATTTGCAGGATTCAGAATCATAGGACATAGGGAGACTGTGGCCAGGTTATGAGACAGAAACCCAAAGGGCCACAGGAAGGTAACAGAAATGAGTGAAGTAGGTCAGGCAGGCATAAAAAGACTGAGGGATACATAAGGGAGAGGTAAGGCCTGGGGCAAATGGGAGAATGTGCGTCCTGTCTGAAGGAACAGTGGTTATGCAGCACCACATGGCTGTTGCCATGAAGGGATGTGGTCCCACTTGTCGCAACTTTTTTAAAATGTTTATTTATTTATTTTGAGAGAGACAGAGCACAAACAGGGGAGGGACAGAGAGAGCACGAGAGAGAATCCCAAATAGGCTCTGCACTGTCGATCCAGAGCCTGATGTGGGGCTGGAACTCAAGAATCGTAAGATCATGAGCTGAGTCGAAATCAAGAGTTGGACACTTAACCAAATGAGCCACCCAGGGTGCCTCTTTTCCTATGTTCTTTTTTTTTTTTTTACAATGTTTTATTTATTTTTGAGAGTGCACAAATGGGGGAGGGTTAGAGAGGGGGCGACAGAAGATCTGAAGTGGACTCTGCCTTGACAGCAGCAAGCCCTATGTGAGGCTTGAATTCATGAACCAAGAACCATGAGATCATGACCTGAGCTGACATTGGACTAAGCCATCCAGGCACCCCTTCCCATTTTCTATTTTTATTTTATTTGTAATTTTTAATTAAAAAATTTCTTAATCTCTATTTATCTTTGAGAGAGAGACAGAGACAGAGTACAAGCAGGGGAGAAAGAGAAAGAGAAGGAGACACAGAATCTGAAGCAGGCTCTAGATCCTGAGCTATCAGCACAGAGCCTTACGTGGGGCTCGAACTCACAAACCGTGAGATTATGATCTGAGCCAAAGTCGATGCCAAACCAACTGAGCTACCCAGGAGCCCCCATCTTCTATTTTTAAAAGAAGCACTGGAAATTTGGATTTTTAGATGAAATTTCCTTTTGTCTAAAGATCACCAAATAATTGAATAAAAAATCTCCTAATCTTGTGAGTCATACAGAAAATGTCTGTGAGGCTTAGCGGGCCTCCAGGTTGCAACCTCTGTTGTGGTTAAGTCCCCTTATTTAATAGAGGAGTATTTAATTCTAGAGAGAGGATGCAGTTCACCCAGGGTGTGAGGGAACATCTGTTATCATGGATTAGAACCTATGCTCTTCAACTTGGAGTGTCTACTACATCCTAGGCCCAGTGGATACAAAGATGTGTCCAAAAGACATAGTCCTAGTGCTGCTCATGATCTGGTGGGGAAGCAGGTCCATTCTGACCACCCCCCCAGGACACAATATGATAGCTGTTAGAGGGTAGCACTAAAGAAACACAGAAGTTCACCCCACAACACTCTGTCACATACACATGGATGGGGCGGAGCTATTCAAAGAGATTTACAGTTTCCTATAGCCCAAATAGGCAAAAGGTTCAGGTGCCTCCCTTCCAGTGGGTCTGTGCTGGCAGGTGGGTCTGAGGGCGAGAATCATCACCGCTAATGGCTGGAGCCTTGGATGCAGGAGTGCAGGCGGGGCACCTCAGCTGTGCCTGGCAGAGGCCTGGCGGTGACCGCAATTTACAGCCCGCTCTCTGCCGCCTAATTGCACCATCAGTGCTTGGTGTCGCAGGGCCAGGGTGAGGATGGATGGGCTGCAGTTACGGGCCTAATGGCTGCAGTAAACTGTGGTGTTTACAGTGTTAAATAGCCCAGCCCACCCATGTTTGAGGGCCACCCTCCAGCTCCATTTTGGGGCCAGGAGCTCGGTGTACCTAGACTGGGTTTTGAGCATGTCTTGTGAGGGGTCTCCCCACTCTGCCCCCTGCATCTCCTCCCTAATGCAGGTTGCAGGGCTCCGTGTTGGAAATACAAGCTTGGCAGTGGTCCTCTTCCTGTCCTCTCTCTGGGTCTCAGAGCAGCTCTCCCAAGGCTGTGCCTTTACCAAAGACTGGGGCTCTCCCAAGGCAAGGGCTAGGTCTCCCTAACAAGACTGGGGGGCTCCCACCAGGCGAGGCTTTATTTATTTTTTTTTGAGAGAAAGGGTGCAAGTGAGTGAGGGGCAGAGGGAGAGGGAGGGAGGGAGAGAATCCCATGAGGGGCAGAGAGAGAGAGTGCGCGAGCGAGCGAGCAGGGCTCAATTGATGTGGGGCTTGAACTCAAGAACTGTGAGATCACGACCTGACCCAATGTCAGATGCTTAACTGACTAAGCCCACAGGCAGGGCTTTATACCCATTATCGTATTGGGGGCTATACCTCTCTTGTCAGTTTTGGGGATCCTTGAACTTGGGACACATCCATCCTCCATTAGACTGATTTCTCTAAGAGCATGTATTCTGTCTCCCACCAGAGTTCCTGGGGTGAGGGCTCCATTCTTTGGTTCTTCATCTTTTTAAGCTTCAACTTCCTCATCTATCAAATGGACTCCTAATGCCCTTCTGCAGGTTTTGTTTTTGTTTTGTTAGAGTAGTCATTCAGCGTTGCTCCTCCAAGCGTGGTCTGCAGGTCAGCTGTGTGGGCGTCACCTGGGAGCTTGTCACAAGTGCCGTATGAGGCCCTCCCACCTCAGACCTGTAGAATCAAGGTCTGATTTTTTTATTTTTTTATGTTTATTTATTATTGATACAGAGAGCAACAGAGCACAAGGGGCGGACAGGCAGAGAGAGAGAGGGAGACACAGAATTTGAAACAGGCTCTGAGCTGTCAGCACAGCTGGTTTCCAGTGTCATTGTAGAGGCATTGTAGTGGCCATGAGTCGGTGGAGATGGGGAGCCAGTTTCAGGGGGTGGCACACAGTACATGCTCAATAAATACTTATTGAAAGCAAGAAGGCACCATTGTCTTAGACTTTGGCTCCTGCCTGGTTGCTGTTTCTCTCCAGAGTATTTCCCCTCCTGCTGGCTGGAGGAAGGGTTAAAATCTAAGAGCCAGCAAAACTTCCATGTCTGGATGGTGCCTCTTCAGGGCACATCCAGGGGGATCTGGCAGAGGAAGGGTAGTGGACAGGCATTGTGCTGCCCGCGGAGAAGGGCCTCCAAGCCCCTGGACCCAGCCTCAATCCACTCTGGTGGGTAGCCTAGGCCACATCCCCATCCCCAGTCCTATGCGGACATGCTCTGTAGCCCAAGGCAAATGATTGTTCCTCTCTGGGAAAAGGGAGACTAGCCCCTCTAGGATTGGAGGGCTCAGAGGGTGTGTCTCTTGACCTCACACTCAGTTCAAGAGTCCCCTTGGCAGGGCCCTGACGAGTCCATGCCAGCCTCTGCCTGAGCATTCCTGGTGCTGGGGAGCTGCCTGCCTCACAGAGCAGCCTCTCCGTGTGTGGAACGCTCTCAGGGCTCCTAGATGCCTGAACTACAAGCTCTCTGTATTTCAGTTCACTTTGACTCCAACAAAATCAAGGCACAGGGCTAAGCTCTGAGAAGTGACATCGTCCCTGCTTTTAGGGAGCATTTAGGGGAAAGAGGAACAAGTTAGACTCCTCTAGCACAGGGCAGAATGTGCCTATGAGTTTGATAGAGAGATCAGTGGGTCTGGGAACATGGAGCAAAGAAGACATTATCATTGTACGTGTGGAGGCAATCAGGGTACCTGCATGGAGGAGAGGGTATTTGGGTTGGACTTGGAAGATGGAGTAAGATTTCAGTGGATGTGTGACTGTACTTCTTGGATGCCTCTCAGATCCGCCCCTTGTCACCATACTCACTGCCCCCGCCTTGATTCCAGCCTCAGCCCTGCTTCCCTGGACTAGATCAGGGGCATCTTAACACTGGCTCACCGCTCTGTCTCTTGTCTCCCCCCCTGTAGCCATCCTTCTTCACTCAGCTGCCAGGGGTGAGTGTTTGCTTACAGCCGTTAGTGGCCCTGTGGCACACTGCTGGGCACCGTGAGACCGCAAAGTTCCATGTCTCACCGCGGCTCCTCTCCTCTTCACAACCCAGCAATCACAAACTGCTGCAAGCTTCTCAAATGTGTGTGTCCTCTATGACTCTGAGCCATTGCACATGCCTGTTCTCTTTGCTTCAAACACCTTTCCCCTAGCCTTCTTACCCAGCTGCTAAACTTCTCTTTACCCTTCAGGATCCAAACTTGTGCTGCAGGTGTCCTTGGTAGCTCGCCCTCTCTACTGTCATGGCCACCACACTATTTTTAAATTGCTTGTGGGGGAGATGGTCTACGCCTGTTATATCAGTCAGGGGCTTGTTAATCTGGTGTTGTTCAGTGTTTTATTAGTAGCGTGGATGGTAGGTGCTTACTTTATTGCCTGTTGAAGGAACAGATGACTAAGTTAGTTACTGAGTGGCACCCTAGGCAGAGAACACAGTGCAGGCGTAGGCCTGGAGGAGGGACAACACAGTGAGCTGGAACAGGAGGTGAGGGAGGAGGTAAGGAAGGAGGTGAGATGCAGGCAGGAGCTTCAGCTCTTGGATCCTCATCCTGCCCTCTGGGGAGGGCCCTTCAACCCTGGGTCCTGGGCTGGAACGAGTGGGCTCCGCCAGCCTCCTCGGCCTCTGCCTTCCTCACTGAGATTCCTCCCCAGAGACGGCAGGGAGGGGGGATGACTCTCAGATGCATCCTTGCCCGGCACGGGGCGCGCTGGCGCCTGTATATCAGGGGCTGTGTCGGCTTGTTGCTCGCTGGAAAGGGAAGTGGGGGAGATAATTGTGTCTCCTCGGGAAGAAATATGGGCGCGGGCAGCAGCATCTTTCTTCCAGCTTTGAGAGAAGAGATGTCTACTCAGCATCCTTCCCCAGAGTGGGGTGAGGTAGGGAGGAGAGTTTAACCCTCTCCCTTTAAATGTCCTCTGCAAAATCAGTTCCCAAATTGTGCCTAAGGAATGTGGAATCTTCCAGAGAGGTGGTTGGGGGAGAGTTCTTGGTGTTGGGCCTGCAGACGGCAGGTGGTGGTGGGGTGCCAGTTGTCCAAGGGGGCAGTGGGCACCTCTGGAACAGTGTCAGTTGAGAAAGTGGCCGTGGTGTTCATTGCAGTCTCCTGTCCCTTGTAGATTCTCAGGTTTCACCCAGCCGGGGCCATCTCCAGGCATCTCCTTCCTGTTTCGCCCATGGAGGATCTGAGCCTGGCTCCAAAGCTGGAGGCTGGCTCTGCAGGTACAGGAGGGACTCTTGCCCTGGGCCGGGCAGCCCTCCCTCTCCATCACCAGATTAATTTGATTTCCAAATTAGTTTATTCTCCTTCACGGCCCCCATCTGCAGTTTCCATTAATTAATGATTATAAATTGCTAAGTAACGAACCACTTGGTGGTGCTATTATTGATGGCTCCGAGTAGACCTAGATCAGAATGTGAGGGAGAAGGGTCATTAGCCTTGTGTGGAGGGAATGTGTTGGTGCAGGGGACAATGCCCATGACCCATGGGGACTGAGGGCATGACAACCCTCAGGTCCCATCTGCTCACCAGAGTGGGTGGTAGGAAGTCTTGGGAGTCACTTAACACCCCTTGGTGGTGGCCCCAGGATCCTGGGTGTCAGGGTTGGGGACTCTGGGGGGTAGTGGTCAAAGTTATCCCTAGAAATGGCAGAAGGGGGGATTGCATCGGGCCTGGCCAGCTGGAGCAGTGAAGTGATCCAGCAAGATTTCTGGTGAGGGCAGAGGGGGGAAAAGCTGAGCCCCTGGCACAAGCTCAAGCTGACAACAGATTCTAGGTGCTCAGAGCTGAGCCAGCCATTCATGAAACATCCACAGAGTAGCTCGCTTCACATGCTTAACTGGGACATGGTTATGGGGCCACCAGTGGTTGAGGGAATAGAATGGTTTATTCTGCCTGGAAGAAGCTTGGAGTCTCAGAGAGAAAGCACTATTTGAATAGAAACTCGGAGGATAGGAAAGACCTAACTGATGGTGAGCAAGGGAAGGGCATGGTTGGAAAAGCTTCAGCAGAGCGGATGCTAGCACATTCTGGCAGCAGCGTGTGATCCAACATAGCCAGGGTGCGTGTGCGTGTGTGTGCATGTGTGTGTGAGATAACCAAGAAGCAGTGAGGCGTGAGAAGGTGAACTTGGTGAAGTGGGCACCCGCCAGCTTGGAGCACAGCCTGGTGTCCTGGCTCGGAGTGTAGGCTCCAGAGTCAGACCTGTCTGGGTTTGAATCCCAGCTCTGCCCCTCATGGGCTGTGCTCTGGGCATGTGGCTTAACTTCTCTGAGCCTTATTTGTAAAATAAGGATCACAACAGTACCCACCTTATAATAAAAGTTGCTGTGAGGATCAAATGATTTAATACACATAACATGCTTATAACAGTGCCCGTCATGGAGAGGGTGCTCTATGGTTAGCTGTTATTGTTATAATCATTCTGTAAGAGACATAACACCACTACCAGATTTCCCAAGGAGGAAAGACATGGCCAGAGGCACTGGGAACAGGGTGCCTACAAGGGCATCAGAAATGCAGTTGTTTTGGGTTTGGGGACCACTAATTAATTAGGGCATGAATTGAAAGGGGCCAGAGATGATAAATATTTTGTAATATGCAGGACATCCCAATGAAGAACCAAATGCCTGATATGTGACTGGCTCTGGAGTGAGCTTGGAGAAGGTGGGGGTTAACTTCAGCCCTTGGTGCGCATGACCACATGCCAGGCTGGTTGGCTAGCAACACAAGCTTGCACCTGTCACTCCTTCTTTCTTCTTTTCTTTCTTTTCCTCTTTTTAACCTCATCCCCTCCTCCCCTCCCTCCCTCCTTTCCTTCCTCTCTCTTTGTGAAATACTGTCAAATTCTGGGGATAAAATGGTGAACAGGTCAGCATCTCATGGAGCTTAGAGTTGGGAGGGAGAGACAGACAGACGGGCTGTGATGGGGAAATGCAGATGGGAAAACTTAGAAGTGCTTTTAACCCAGGTCTGGGCTCTGTGCTCAGACCTTTGGACTGCAAGGAACAGAGAGTTTTTTCAACAAATGGAATTTATTCCAAGGCTATAGTGACAAGAGTCCTAGGGGAAGTATAGGATTCAAGCCTTACAGTCCGTAGATCTGGGGGGAAAGTCCAGGGTCCTTGGTAACTGCTGGGTCTAGTTTTCTCATTTCCCGAGCAGCATGGAGCGTGGCTGGGGTGTCCCTCTGCTAAGACATCATGAGTGTGGCTAGGCTGTGCCCCACAGGTGGCTATCTAGCTCTATCAGCTTCTCCTGCTCTAAACAGCCTTCTACTCCTTTTCTCAATCTGAATGCCTCATGGTTTCTACTTACCAGTAAACTTAAGTCGCTTGGGGCAGCCTCATGGCCTTGCAACTTTGTGTATTTTCCAATTCAAATTCTGTGAAGACAACCTGACTGGCTAAGCCCTGCCCTTTTGGGGAAGGCCCTTCCCAGGCCGCCCCCCTCTGAGGAACCCACGCTCTGTCCAGTTGGCTGTGACCTGCTCATGTGGCGAATGTCCAGCTCAGCACAGCAGGCTTCACTGGCTTTTCCGAGACACTGGGCTATGGGTTTCAGATCTACACGCCCTTCTTCTCAAATAAACCTGTCTCCAACCAACCTAACAGGACCCTACAACCACACGCATGGGGGCAAGGGCGTTGCCTTTCTTTCCCAGGTGGGTGATGGCCCAGGCTGTAATTGTCACCAGAAGTTACAGTCACCGTAAGGGCTGGCCTCTGAAAGTTCTTTCCCCCCAAACTTGTCTCATTTCTGCTGCCCTGCTGGTGAAACTCTGAATTCTTTTTCTGGCCAATCAAGTTAGCCTTGACTCCCCTGCACAAAGGCCGGAAAACGTGGGTCAGAGCTTGATTCTCCAAGGACTACTCCCCGGTGGGGCTATTTCCTTTCTTGGACCGTGATCTGACAGCAAATACAAACTTCAGGATCACGTGGGGGGCTCCATCCTTTACCAGGTGAGCTTGCCCATGGCAGGTAGCCTTCTTGAATCTTGGTTTCTTCGTTTGTAAAAAAGGAGATCCCAGTACCGACATCACAGGCTCCTCCTGAGTGACTGGCTCGCCACACTGCTAGTTTGCTTTGTTTAAGGCCACGGGTCCCCACCATCTGGGCGTGGAGGTGGGAGTGGGACCTGATCAAGAGGGGAGGAGGGAGTTGAGGAGGCCGAAGGGCACTGGCCACCCCCAGTCCTTTCCTGCAGGTCTGTTGTGGTCCTCCCTCTGCTTGGCCAAGTGTGTGTCGCACATTCTTTCCGTTTCCACGGCAAACGCAGTGCCTCCGCCGTGCCTCTCCCACTTGCTCCTGCTCCCTCTGCACGGAAGAAATTTCATGATTTCTCCTGGGCCTGCAACCAGCCCAGCTTCTCATTCTCCGGGGATGCGCTCCCAGGAAGCAGCCCATTCGGTCTCCTTCCCCGTGTCTGTCTCCCGGTTTTCTTTGCTTCTGTGTGTGTGTTTTTCTCTCTACTTCCGTCTTACCTTTGCTTCTGTTTCTGTTAGGATTCGGGGCTGAGACGCCTCCCCAGGACCTGTTCTCACTTCTGACAACATCTCCAGGAAGTGGGTAGACATGTGGAAGAACGTGCTGATGTCACATGTCAGCAGAGTGGTCTGTCTGCCATCCTTCCAGAAAGGTGGCTCGAGGGAGACAGATGCCGAGCTGCACACGTGACTCGGGGAAGCCGAGCTGGCGGGTCTGGAAGGGGAGCTGAGTGGGATTTAGGACTCTGCTCGGGGGTTTTGAATGCAGCATGTCCTCCAATTGTTCATTCCTCTCCATGACTGTCGGATAACTTACAAATCTTTAAAAAAATGTTTTTGATATTAAACAATTCTCAGTAGAAAGAAAAACAAAAACCCAAACAATCCCAACTGAACAATAAGGCATTTTTATCTCTCATCTCCTGCAGCCTTTGTTAATGCTTACATTTATTTTGCTTGGTTGTAACCAATGTGCGAAGACATTTTCCGTCTTTTCAGCTTATCAGTATTTGGTGAACGTGCCTACTGTATCCACTTAGGCTTCAGAATTGTCCTTGTCAATGACTACAGCACATCAATATGGCCACCATTTGCTTACTGCTATAGAAAGTGTTTGAGTGCCGGCCAAATTTCCAATCATGCAAACAGTGTTGCCTCCAACATCTTTGTCAAACTACTTCCCTGCTCCCCCCACCCCTCCTCTTTTCCTTTGGATTCTTTCCCATGGGTTGATCCCCAGAAGGAGAATTACCAGGTCAAAGGGCACAAATAGTTTTGTAGTTCTTATTCCATGTTGCAGACTCCCCCTGCCCCCAGGGTAGATTTGAGTTGTCGCCTTACCCCTGGTGTGCATGGGGATGGAACTGTCCAATGGGGACCAGGCCTTCCGTTCCTTGGGACTCCAGTCTGCTCTCTACTTGCTGTGTGACCTTGGGCAAGTCGATTCCTCTCTCTGGATCTAGATTTTCTTGTCTGTAAAACGAAGGAAGTGGATGGGATGATCTGTAGTGAGGGACATACCCGGACCTTGACCACAGGATGGTTCAAATGGTAGACACTGGAGTCTCAAGCTTGTTGGGATTTGTGTTCCTGTCCTCAGCAGTGAAGATAGTGCTGATTTGTGGCTTGTGTTTCAGATGAATTGTGTCATGCTTATGTGTGTGGGACTGGAGTTGTGCTGGGTGCTAGGGAAAGGGTAGTGTGGCTGTCCTGGTGCCTGGTTACTCAGCATCTCATCTGTTTGGGCCACATCCATGCCATGCTGATGGCTAAGTATTTTGAATTTCATCCCTGGGATTTCAGGAAATGTTTGGGAGTCAGACAGAACCGTGTTTGAATCCATCTTTGACACTTGTTGTCATTGTGGGATTTGAGCAGATGGCTTAGTATCTTGGAACGTCAGTTTCCTCATCTGTAAAAGGGGAATAGAAATACCCATCTCACAGATCAATCCAGAGAGTTAAATGAGATAATGCATGTAAAATACTATGACAATGACTGCCTCGCTGGAGCTAGACAATAATTAGTAATGGTTTCCAAGCACCTGGTGCACTTCCCAGTCTGGGATGACACTTGTCAAGCAGTATGTCCATGACGGAACTTGCTGCTGCATCCTCTCCGGAGGGGGATAAAACGGGCACGTTCCTACAGGGTGCTTGGGAGGGGCCTTACCTTCCTTGGGAATAGCCCTATCCTGGCCATTTCTGGATTCTGTTCGTGATGAGCCCTGAGCTGGGCGGGCCCTCTGGCCAACCTCCCCTCAGCTCCTTACAGAGCTCCTGGGCTCCCATGGCAGCCAGAAGAGTCAGAGGCGCCCAAGGGCGGTCTGTGATGGGTTTCCTGTCTCCAGCTCCAATTCCAGCTTTTGATCTGCGACCTGCGTTCCATCCACACCTCCGCCTTGTCCTGGAGCCCTTCTCACAACTGCGGGCTTTCAGAATTGGGAACCCTTGGAACAGTCTCCCGCCTCCTGGAGAGTCCTGAGCCCATCCTCAGAGCCAAGCCCCTGCCACTTGTCACTTGCTTCTTTTTCTGCCTTGGCGACGGGCCTGCAGCCAGGCTCTGCTGGGTCCAGCTGCCTGGGCTCTCCCCTTCATCCATCATGGTCTGTGGGTTTTCCCAGAATGCCTGCCCTGCCAGTGCCACCTCCCTCCCTGCCTCTGCTGTGGGGTGGTCTGCCTGGGGAGGGAAGCTGGTGAGAGAGCCTCCAATGGACAGCTCGCCTACTGGATCAAGCCAGGGCCCCAGGCCAGCATGTTTGACGGGGTGGTGGCCTGGACACTAAACCATGGAAGGTATGTGAGGAGGAGCCGGGGGACTTCTGGATCTGGGGCCCAATGAGGACTTTCCGAATCTCCTAGACAGTTGCTTCTATGCTGTTCTGATGCCCAGACAGGAAGAGGCTGTGGTACCCCTAGGACATATTCCTCACTCTCCACTGGAGCCTTGGACCTTACTGGAAGTATGCTAGGTCCATGGATGGATACTGAGAGGGAAGGCGAGAGGCATTGTGCCTGCCCCCACAGAGCTTACAGGCTGAGATTCAAGTCCTCATCCTCCTTCCCGCATGGTCACAGTCAGGCCCTCTGTTGTTTGTGTCCTTCTTGGCTCGAAGAACCAGCTTCTGTAAGTGTCCACCTGTGCCGGGGACAAGAGGGACTGAAAAGAGACGGTGTCCTGCTGCTGCCCGTAAGGAATTGTCTCCAAACCAGGGCTTGGAAAACTATGGCCTGTGGGCAGATCTGGTCCACCATCTGTTTATTATACACCAATGTTTCCTGGAACACGGCACTTCGGAGTTGGGCACTGCCCCTGGGAGCCACATGGACATGTCTGCCACATCCCGTTTCATCATCTCTCCCGGCACTAATCACTCTCTACCTTGAGGTCATGTTTTATGAGACACTCTTTTGCACACAAACGGCATGAAGTAATGCAGAATGCAGGAGCCAGCTGAACACCTACCAGTGGTGTCACGTCGCTGAGGGGCTCCAGGACTATCTCTGGGGCTCCCCACCCAGAGCCCACTGTGCACGTGCAGCCAAGGGTGTCTTGTGGCCTGGAAGTCGTCTGGCCGGTCCCTGCTCACCGGACCCCTAAGCCACCTTGGGGACCCACTCCTTTGTGACCCTGTTGTGAACTCTTGGTCATATTCAACACAGGCCATGGGACCAAAATGTTCCCCTTGGCACTTCTGAAAATAAGGGCCAAAGAAGGTAGTGGAGGAAGGTAATACACAATCTCTACATTTAAACAACAACAAAAAACATCCTTTTAACATAGGTTTATTTTTCAGAGAGACAGAGATGGAGAGATGGGGAAGGGCAGAGAGATAGGAAGATACATAATCAGAAGCAGGCCCCAGGCTCCAGGCTATCACCGAAGACCTGATGGGGGACTCACACCCAGGATCTGCAAGACCATGACCTGAAGTGGGCCGCTCTGTGACGGAGCCACCCAGGCGCCCCCACGATCTCTGCATTACTGTCCCGCAATCATCCCGGGAGGAGTCCCTCGGTCATTTTTCTATTTCATTGTTCTGGGGAGTTCCCTACTATGACATCACTCATACTATGACGTCACTCCACACTGCTCCAAATGGGACACGTGCAGCCCCAGTTCTGGGCTTGAGCTGGAGGAGAAGGCTCCAGGTCTCTGCTGGGAGGCTGGGCTGGGCTGCAGAAGGGGTCACAGGGCTCTGCTGGGGGGCTGACCTGGGGCTCCAGGAGGGCTCCCAGGGCTATGCCGAGAAGAGGGGCTGTAGCTTGAGGAGGGAGTCCCAGGCGTCCATT
>NC_043716.1:21000770-21001886 GCF_006229205.1 Suricata suricatta
GTGTGGAGCCTGGGGGCAGTTTGGTCCTCAGTGATCACGGGGTATGAGCCCTTTGAGGGGGAAGTCTTCTGGCATGTCATCAGGGACTTTCAAGGACTGGCTCAAAGCCTGGACCAAGGTGTCCTCCTCTTCATGTCACTGAAAGAAGGAAACATATGGACTTCCTTAAAAATAATGAAAGCGCACAGTGAGTGGCAGGAGAAAGGACTCAGTGCTTGGCTTCAGGCTACCACACCTGAAACAATGGACAATGAAACGAGACAATGGCCACACAGTCCCCCACCCAGCCCCCCACCCAGCCTAGCCTCTGGGATCACAAGCTCGGAAGACTCCTGGACCCCAAGCCCAGCCTCCTCGGTCATCTCCAGCAATTTCTCCCCAGGGACCTTGACCCCTGAAGAGACTAACCATGGGGAACATCAATCAGACGAGGAACGGACCCCAGTGAGGAGAAGCGCAGAATGCGGAAACAAACTTCAAAAATTTATATTTAATTTTAGAAAGTTATTTAAGAAAAAGTAAAATGAATCCCGAATGAGAGAACCACAGTCTGTGCCTTTCTTTTACTTTTCTTTTGATTGTTCAGTTTAAAAAAACATAAATAATTAATTTGGAAAGAGAGGGACAGGGCGAGTGGGGGAGGGCCGGGAGAGAACGCAAGCAGACTCCGGGCTTTCAGCTCAGGTTTGATGTAAGGCTCCAGCGTCCAAATCTGTGGGATCCCAAACCCACCAAGAGTGGGATACTTCAGCGACTGAGGCCCACCCAGGTTCCTGATCGCTGCCATTGATTCAGAGGGAAGATGCAGAGCTCCATGAAGCCCAGGACAGGCACAGGAGAGTGGCCAGGGGGATGGGTGCAGGAATGACGGCAGGATAGCCACCTGCTGGATTTGGAGTTGTAGGAAACACAGGGTGGACGGCCAGACCGTCGGGGTGAGGCCCTTCCTTTCTGCTGACTCCAAGAGCCACTGTCCTATCCCAATCTTGGAGGGTCAACAGGTACTGATAGAGGCGGTACACAGTACTGCGGCAAGCCATGTTTAACGGCCGAATTCTTTCAAGAGAACAGAGGCCCAAAGTGGACCGGGAGACCGAGAAGAAGGTAAAAGTGCCA
>NC_043716.1:21001986-21027666 GCF_006229205.1 Suricata suricatta
GTTTACTTTTCAGAGAGACAGAGATGGAGAGATGGGGAAGGGCAGAGAGACAGGAAGACACAGACTCGGAAGCAGGCCCCAGGCTCCAGGCTATCAGCACAGAACCTGACGGGGGACTCACCCCCAGGATCTGCAAGACCATGACCTGAGCGGAAGTGGGCCGCTCTGTGACGGAGCCACCCAGGCGCCCCCACGATCTCTGCATTACTGTCCCGCAGTCATCCCGGGACGAGTCCCTCGGTCATTTTTCCGTTTCGGTGTTCTGGGGAGCTCCCTACTGTGATATCACTCATACTATGACGTCACGTCACACTGCTCCAACTAGGACACGTGCAGCCCCAGTTCTGGGCTTGAGCCGGAGGAGAAGGCTCCAGGTCTCTGCTGGGAGGCCGGGCCGGGCTGCAGAAGGGGTCACAGGGCTCTGCTGGGGGGCTGACCTGGGGCTCCAGGAGGGCTCCCAGGGCTGTGCCGAGAAGAGGGGCCGTCGCTTGAGGAGGGGGTCCCAGGCGTCCACTGGTCCACTGGGGGTTGGGGGGGTTGGGCTCCGTGTGCTGATCCTGGACTCTAGGCTGGGTGGGGGACGGTCTGGCACTTTTACCTTCTTCTCGGTCTCCTGGTCCACTTGGGCCCCTGTTCTCTTGAAAGAATTCGGCCGTTAAAGAGGGCTCGCCGCAGTACTGGGTACCGCCTCTGTCAGTACCTGTTGACCCTCCAAGACTCGGATAGGACTGTGGCTCTTGGAGTCAGCAGAAAGGAAGGGCCTCACCCCGACGGTCTGTCCGTCTACCCTGTGTCTCCGACAGCTCCACATCCAGCAGGTGGCTATCCCGCCGTCATTCCTGCACCCTGTGAAGCTGTCCTGGATGTGGTCCCTCCCATCCCCCTGGCCGCTCTCCTGTGCCTGTCCTGGGCTTCGGGGACCTCTGCATCTTCCCTCGGAATCAATGGCAGGGACCAGGAACCTGGGTGGGCCTCAGTCGCTGAAGCATCCCACTCTGGGTGGCTTTGGGCTCCGGTTGGGATCCCACAGTTTTGGACATCGGAGCCTGACATCAAATCTGAGCTGAGAGCCCGGAGTCTGCTTGCGTTCTCTCCCAGCCCTCCCCCACTCGCCCTGTCCCTTTCTTTCCAAACTATGTTTCTTTAAACTGAACAATCAAAAGAAAAGTAAAAGAAAGGCACAGACCGTGGTCTCTCATTCGGGATTCACTTTACTTTTTTTTAAATAACTTTCTAAAATTAAATATAAATCTTTGAAATTTGTTTCCGCATTCTACGCTTCTCCTCACTGGGGTCCGTTCCTCTTCTGATTGGTCTTCCCCTTGGTTGGTCTCTTCGGGGGTCAAGGTCCCCGGGGAGAGATTGCTGGAGATGACCGAGGAGGCTGGGCTTGGGGTCCAGGAGTCTTCCGAGCTGGTGACCCCGGACGCTAGGCTGGGTAGGGGGCTGGGTGGGGGACTGCGTGGCCATGGTCTGGTTTCACTGTCCATTGTTTCAAGTGTGGTAGCCTGAAGCCAAGCACTGAGTCCTTTCTCCTGCCGCGCACTGAGCCCTTTCGTGATTTTTAAGGAAGTCCGTATGTTTCCTTCTTTCAGTGACATGAAGAGGAGGACACCTTGGTCCAGGCTTTGAGCTGGTCCTTCAAAGTCCCTGGTGACGTGCCAGCAGACCTCCCCCTCAAAGGGCTCGTACCCCGTGATCACTGAGGACCAAACCGCCCCCAGGCTCCGCACGTCCATGGGAGGCCGTTCCTCCTCTTGCCGCAGGAAGGCTCTCGGGGCAGCTGACCCGGAGCTCTCCCGAAACGTGTGGAGTTTGTAGCCTGCAAACTCCACGGTGAGGCCCACGCCGGTCCGAGACACTTTCAGTTCCCCGTCATACATCAGGGTCTCCAGTGTCACGTCCCCGGGGAAGATACCTTGCTGGTGGCACCACTCCACACTGGACAGGAGCTGGCAGAACGTGTGGGGCACGTCGTCAACCACGCGGCCACGGTGCGTGCAGGCCTCCTCCAGCTGGTCTCTGCTCACCTGGCGGGAGACGAGGGCGACCCTCGTGATGCCGTTCACCACCTCCATGGAGCCGATGACGTCCGGCTGATGGGAGGTCTGCAGCTTCTCGGCCTCAGAATAAAGGCCCTGGAGGCCAGCAGGGTCCCGCTGGGTCTTGTGGACGTACTGGATGTCCCACATCCGCGGCGTCAGGGCGGTCCGGCATCCTGGAGACGCTGCCCTCTGCGTGGAGAAGCCGCCCTCCCCTTGTGTCTTGGAGGGCACACCCGTATGGGTCTCCCCATTGTCTGAGACAACGGGTAATAGCCCCGGAAGCATGGCTGCCTCCTCTAACTACACTAATGTGCTAACCCTCCCCCACCCCCCCACCCCCCACCCGCCCACCAACAATACTACCAGACTAACTACTGCTAATACTAACCAGACTAACTACGCTATACTAACAATACTATGCTAACGCTATCAATGAGATAAATGATACTAACTATACTAAAACACTAATACTAAAGAAAGAAATGAAAAAAAATCACAAAGAAAATGAAGGGAAAAAAATAAAGAAAAATGGGGAAAATGAGAAACTAAAAAAGGGGAAAAAAAAGAAAAAAGAAAAAGAAAATGGAGATAAAATGAGTAGAGGAAAGGAGGAAAATGAAAATGAAAAAAATATATATGAATCAAACGACCAAAAGAGAAGGAGAAAGCGAGCTAGCTAGGGTCAGGCCAACAGGTCACCAAGGCTTCCCGGGCTATAGAGACCGAACACCCGGCCGGGCCAGGGTCTTATATAGGCAGGTTCTGGAGCTCCGTCACAACGGTGCTCTGTGAGGTCCGAGCAGGCAGTGGGCCCATCTGCAACCACAGCGTCTCCTCCCTTGTTGTACCCAAGACCTCTACTCAAAATAAATAAATATAATTAAATCAATCAATAAAATCCCACTGGGCTATTTGTTTCTGGGTGTGGGCTTTCCAAGATGGAGATTTACTTTGTCAGAAAGCGAAATCTCCCAGATGGGTCAGTGTTTTTTCATTTTGAGTTTAGAAAAGTGTAATTTTTAGCTTCTAGAGCCCTCATGGTGGCTGCACTTTACCTCCTCAGGCCCTGGTCTCAAAATGGTGCCACAACATACAGGGAAATGCTCCCGTCAATAAAGCTCAGAGGAAGATTGCTTCTCATCACGTTCACCGATAAGGCTGTGGGCAGATGTCCCATCAGAAACCCTGGAGGCCAGAAGCCAAGGGGTGATGGGTTCAAAGCATTGGAGGGAAGCAGCTGTCCACCAAGAATCCTGCGTTTGGGAAAACGGTTCTTCACAGATGAGGCAGAGATGAAGACATTCCCGGAGAAACCAAAGCTGAGAGGCTTGCCCTGACCACTAGAGCGGCCCTGCAGGGAAGGGGGGCCCGCGGGTTGCTAGGAAAGGGCCCTGGACAGGAACGCGAAGCCTTCTGAAGAAACGATCTCTGGTAAAAGTGAGTACACGGACACTGATAAAAGCTAGTACTGTCATGACTTTGGCCTGTAGCTCTCCTTTTTGTTCTCTACTTGAGACACCGATGGATTGAAACAGCCTTCTCTAAGAGATCTCCAGGTTGACCTGTAACAGCCTCTCGGGGCCCGAAGCCAAGCCAAGTACTTCCCTCATACAGGCCAGTGAACCCGGCAGAAGTGGGCAAATTCTTCTCCCAGAGGTCCCTGGGACATCCTCAGGGGCCTGCACCTGCCAGGAAGAGACATTCTTGACTCTCCTGGGGAGGCTGCTGGGAGCTCTGGAAGCAAGGTCTTGGGCCCACATTTCCGAGGGGCTTGATGGCTCCACGTTGCATAACGTCAACCTTAGTTCCTTAGAGCTACATGGTCTAAGCTACTGTGAGATCTCGACCTGAGCCCCAAAGGAGAGTGGGGCGCTTCAGCGACTGAGGCCCACGCAGGTTTCCCGTCCCTGAGTTTGACGTAGAGGGAAACCTGCAGAGCTCCACAAAGCCCGGGACAGGCACAGGAGAGTGGCCAGGGCGATGATGGGGGGGACCACATCCAGGACACCTTAGCACACTGCAGGAATGACGGCAGGACAGCCTCCCGCTGGACTTGGTGTTGTAGAAAACACAGAGTGGAGGCCGCACCGTCGGGGTGAGGCCCTTCGTTTCTGCTGACCCCAAGAGCCACAGACCTCCCCGAGTCTAGGACGGTCCACAGGGACTATCGATGGCGGTACAAAGAACTGCGGGGAGCCCTCTTCAGCTTCTTCACCCTCCCAGGAGCCCAATCCGTGCTCTGATGCTGGCACTTGGGACCCAATGCATCGGTGGTTGTGGGGTTCTTCATAATTAAGGGTTTTTTAATGGAATTCTCGGAGTTTGATCAGTCCTTTCAATTAGGTAAAGAGACTGTAAGAGAACAGATTTTTTTCTCCCTGAAACAACAATGATAGCTAACAAATACTGAATACTTTACTTGCCAGGAATGAAAGTAAGCATGCCATGTGTATTTATTCATTGAATCCCCATCATAACTGGATGTTCTAAACTCAAAGATAGACAGCTTATCAGCGGTGAAGCCAGGATTTGAATCCAGAGGTCCTGTGCTGAACCCCTGTGTCATACTACCTAATTCAGCTCACTCTCCTCTAAATCACACCCATTGTTTCCACATTGTCCATGGCTCTACCCCCTCTGCAGTGGCAGAGGTGAGTGAGTACTTGTGACAGACGCTGTATGGCCTGTAGAGCTTGAAATCTTTACTGCTGGCTCAGTCGGTGTCTACGGAATGTTCACGGAGCAATTAGAACCCCCTGAAAATGCAGGCACTGCTGACACTGGCTATGAGGGGTAGGGTGTTGGGGCTGCACGTGCCTAGGAGGGCCAGGCTGGAACTAGCAGCCCAAGTGCAGAGGTCCAAACGCCCCTGCTTGCCAGGACCCGTGGTGGGCTGGGTAGCCCCAGGCTCCTAGTGGACCCCTAGGAGGTATCCTTACTCTCCACTGGAGCCTCGGACCTTTGTACCTCTTTGCACATATTTCTTCCTTCATGAGTGAATTTTGGGGAAGACTCTGTCCTAGTGCCGCCCTGTCCTTGCCACCCTGCTTGTTGGATTTCTTGCAGCCGTGGGCACCGTGGAAAGGAGCCCATGCTGTGAACACGCCGGGTCTGCTTTGGTTTCAGTTTGTCCACCTGTGACATGGGACAAGAGGATTCCTGGCTCTCCCAGAGAAAAATGCAGATCTTCATTCTGCAGTCAGGACAGCTGTTAGCACAGCTCTTTTGTTGGGGGAGCGGAGGGAACAGGGGCTCTTCACCCAGAGACCCATGGTTATTCCTGTAGTGAACCCAAGTCAGTAGACTCTCATTCCGAAAAAGTGTCTTCCCAAGTAATGGAAACAATGTAATTAGCAGCCTTTTTGTTCAGGGTGTTAATTAACTTGTTTTTCTGAATACACCTTCTTCCAGGTACGGCCCATCATCTCTGGGGTGCTGCAGGGGGAAGCAATTAGATCCTCGTTACTGTACAATTAATTATGGCTTGGTAACTGCTCAAGGTGCCTGGTGGGGCGGGGGGAGGAGGGGGGAATTCCTTGACAGCACCAGCCCCAGCAAGAGGGCTGGCTTAGGACTTAGGCGCTGAGCTGAGCCTTGTTTGTGGGACTGGAGAAAAAGGCTGTGGAGCCCGGCGGGTTATTACAGAAAGGCAGATCTGGGCACCCCACTCTTTTGCTCAAGAACTTTCAGTGGCTCCCTAGTCCTTACCAAGTCAAAACCAAGCTCCATACCTGAACACTGAGGGCCATCTATTACTTGGCCTGAACCTCTTTTTCCTGGCTACCCATCATGGTTATCCATAGTTCATTTTCTGGTGAACCAGGACCCCCCTCCTTGAATGTGCTTTCCATGTCTTTGCCTGCACTACTTCCCCACCTGGAGAAAGCTCTCTGTCTTTCTCCTTGAATGGCATGATCATCTTTGCAAATACCTACTCCTCCCTGGAGACTTTCCTGAAGCCAGGAGGGATCTTAGAAAGAATAAGGGCTTTGGATGCAGATAAACTTGGACTCAGGTAATTAACCTCCTAGAGCTTCCGTCCTGCCCCTCCACTGCTCCCAGTGCAAGGAGACTCCAGGACTTGCCTCACAGATGATGTGTGATGAGGGCCGAGCTTGGATAAGTCTCCTTTGCACCTCTCAGTGCTCAGATGATGGCTGCCGGCATTGCCTCTGTGGTGATGTCTGCACCTCACAGGATCATAGGCTCTACTTTTCTCAACTAGTTTCCACCTTTTGCCTCCTCTGCCCTTCACATCAATCTGCTGAAGTGGGCAAGTGCTCCTGGAGAGAGGGGGCCAAGGTGGGGGGTTCTCAGTGAGAGCAGTCTTTCTCCCTAGGGGAGCACTTTGGACCACCGCCGCAATTTGAGGGTGCCTGGCAGTGGGCAGTGCTGAAGATGCTACTCGCCCCGCCAGACGTCATCCAGGTGACACATGTATGTGTATATTTGTCTGAGGCTAGAGCTTAACTCTGTGTTTCTTATGTTTCTACTATTTTGGAGCAGGACTATCTACATCTATCTATATCTATAGCATCTCTCTATCTCTATCTCTGTCTATCTGTATCTATCTATATCTATCTGTATCTATCTTTATTCTATGTCTATGTCTATCTCTATATCTATCTATAATCTATTCCAGGAAGTTAACTAGCAAGTAAATCAAAGAAAGGTGGATTGAGGACTTTACTAAGAATTGTTTGTCAGTTGGAAAACCACATCGTGGATGGCAGCACTGCCCATGATGTCTCAGTCCCCCAAAGAAGCTACCACATCTATCAGCCTTGGTTGGTGTTGTGCTCACGATGTGTTCAGATGCAAGTATTTTTGACTCTTTCCTGTGTCTCCATGGGTGCTCATGCTAAAGCATTCACATACCGAATTAGATACTTTTTACATATTATTTTATTATAACCCCCCCTTATTTCTCCTTTATATTATAATTAGGGCATTTAAAAATTATGTATGGAAGCAGGTTATAGTCTCTATGAATTTCATTCCCAAATGTTTATTATAAAAAAGGGATGATGATGATCCTGAGACTAGCCCAGCCTGGACAAATTCCTGCTTGGGCCCCATCCCTGCTTGGTCAGGGCCAGGGACCAGGTAGCGGTTCTGAAGGATACGGGGTGTGGGGTGGGGCATGTTGCTTCAGGTGTCCGCCTCCCCAGCTCTGCACCTGCACTGCTGCATGCATGTGTGTGTGTTTGTGTGTGTGTATGTGACTGTCATGTATGGATGTTCCGCAGGGTATGCCCGAAGGTGAGTCAGGCTGCCTGTGTTCCTGAGTGGCAGGAATGCCTGTGCATGTCAGGGTGGCCACTGACAAGACACGTACTGCCCCGGGTGTACCTGCTTCTGGGTGTACCTGTGGGAGCTAGACTGGTGGCAGCTGTCAGCTCTTTCCACTTGTAGCCTGTACTCTTTCAAAGTAGAGGGAAACATTTGTTCTACTTTGGGGGGAGCCTATCACACAGCCTCCCCAGGCTCCACCCTGGAAGTGGCCGGGCGGGCTGCTCCTGCCAGCCCCCTGGCCCAGGTCCCCGTCAGTCTTTTCCGTCAGTCCCCTACACTCCTTACTCCTCTAGGGCAAGTCCATTAGCCAGATAAGGGATCTTCAAGGCTCTTGGCTTAAGCTGAGCTGAACCTTGAGGAGCTCCCCTAGCTCCACCACATCTGGGCTTCAGGCAGCTCCTTTACCCTCAGTGGGCCTTAGTTTCCCCCCATACGCAATCGGGGTGTTCCCCTGGCACTTACATGTCTGCAGACTGTGACTTTTTTTTCAATTTCAAATCTTCCTCCCACATCGTTTACCCTTTTCTCAGGCTCCCCACAGCATTCGAAGTGAATTAGAGTTTAATAAAGGGCTTAAAGGTTTAAGAAGAGGCATATTGCTTCTTCTCCCACCCCAGGCCAGCTCCCGCCCTGCCCATCCTCCTTCGGGGCTTTATCTGTGCTCTTGCAAGGGAGCCAATGTCCCAGAATGGCAGTGCCCGGCCCTTGTCTCCCTGACAGCTAATCAGCTGGTGTCTCAAGGTGGTGGCTTTAGGGAAGGTGGGTGGGGCTGGCAGCTTGTCAGGTTTTAATCTCTAAACAGTGAAGTGTCTGATCTTGGGATCTGGCATAGCAGGGATTGGACACTGCTGGGAATATTAGGATGTGTTTGTGTGTGCGCATGCACGTGCGTGTGTTTAGGCATGGGCTTTGGGATGGGAGGGATTCACACAATTGCCTGTGGATGATGATATGGAACTCCTTCTCAGACCTGGGCCTGAAGTGGGTCAAGGTCCTGCCTTGTGCCATCATTTGCGGTTGGACCAGCCAAGGTGGGAGTCCCTGAGGGTCCTGCCAGTTAGGGTCCTTCCAGTCTGTAACCTGGCAGCCTTGTCCTGATCACCTGATCTCGAGCCCGCCTTTCTCTCTCTGAAGAGTGGAGAGTCCTGCTTGGTTACGGAGGGCTGTGGGGCCTGGGCCTGGTAGTTTGGGGACAATGGTATGGTTTAAAGTGTCTGTCTGTAGGGGCTGGTGCTACAGACTGCTGCAAGCTGACGCCCCGATCCTCCTTCTCAGACAATCGCCGTGTGCTTCTGTCTGAAATAGCCCTCCTGTTCCCCTCTCAGAGGAGGCGGCAGGAGAGAATTCCAGGGGAAGCCTCTCCTGCTTTCTGAAGCCCAGAGGCTGGGAGAGTCTTTCATCTAATTGGTGGGCCCACATTGAATGCACTTCTACCATAAGAATTGTTGTTGAAATTAACTGGGAATCCTGGGTTTTATTTTCTAAACGTGGCAGACACGGAAGGCCATTCTGGTCCACTGAAAATGGGCGAATGAGGATGATGTGATTTGCCTTCTAGTGTCACCAGGTGTGCTCCTAAACTTTCTCATCTATAAATGCTGCCCTAGTGACAAGGTGGGAGGGTGAGGAAGACCATGGGTTTTAAGACTTCGGTCTGACCACCTCCCAGTCTCCCCTTTTGCTCTGGTACATCCCATAGGCTCTGGGAAGGCCAGGGCTGAAGAGATTTTTTAGAGGTCACACATCTCCCCAAATCTGGCTGACCCCCTTCTTGGAAGGACTGATTCCCCAAGCGAGGGGCAGGGGAGCATGCATAGGCACCTGTGTGGTTGACAAGCTATGAGGTGACTCCAAGGCTCGCCCAGGACAGGGAAGGGCAGACCTGGGCCACTCGCTGTCCCCACCTCACCGAGGAGGACACTGAGGCGAGGCCTCATCATGAGCTATGGATGAGCAAGCTTTCTTGGAGTCACAAGACCTCGTTCTTGCTGTCTCATCCTCAGCCCAGGGCCATAGGGAGAGGCGGCGTGCAGAAGAGAGCATGGAGGCCCTGATTATTTTAACGGGATTTCTTTGTGTCATCCCAGGCCCTTCTGCTGGCATGAGGGCCAGATGGAGTCATCTGTGACGTGGAGAGACAGGACATCTGTGAGGCCAGGGCCGTGCAAAGAGCTCAGACCCTTCATCTCACCACTACCCCGCCTCAGCCTGGACCCGCTGCTCATGTGAGCCCCCTCCTCATCGGTGCAAGGAGGCCTGCACACCTAACTCCCACCACCAGATCTTGTTCATATCATTGCCCCCTTCCTTTCTACTAGGCTCTTTCTCATCTTTAAATACTGCTGGACATAGTATGTCAGAACTCAACCATGCATCCTTAGGGCCCAGGGCATGCAGCAGGTGCACGATAAATAGTGACTGAACGGATGGGTGGATGGATGAAAGTTAGAGTCAAGAGACCTGGATTCTTACTTCAGCTTGACCACTAACTGGCTGTGTGTCTCAGGACAAGTCATTTTACCTCCCTGGGCCTCCATTGTCTACTCCCCAAAGCTATTAACAGAGGTGACCTGTTATTTCCTTATTAATGTGGTCTCCTTGGCCCTAAATCGTCAGGATGTTTTCTTCCTTGAGCGTAACTATGTGTAACCACAGAGAACTCGTGGTCATATACTGCATGTGCCTTGTCTTCCCCAAAGGGCAGGGTCTGGAGACTCTACCACTTGTCCTGAGTAGCCTCCTGTCCACCGAAATGCCCCATCTGGACCTCCAGTTTTGCCTTCTTTCCTGAGGCAGCCTAAGGCCCAGCCACCTGTTACCTAAAACTCAACACGATGGAACCTATCCTGGGCGTGCGCTTCTCCAGACCTGCTTTCTGCCCCTCCATGCTCCTTCTCCTCCAGGAAGGGCCCCACCTGACACCCCGTTGCCCCATTGGAAACCCGGGGTCAGATTTTCCTCTCAGGCTCCACCGCACACAGCCACCAAGTCCTTCCGACTTAACCTCTTATCTCCTCTCCAGCCCCATGCAGTCAGTCTCTGCCCCCTCACACGTACAAGACCTTGGCCGCGACCTTGGGTCTCCAGTGCTGTCCCCTCTAAACATGCTTCTGAAATGCACATCTGTTCCCCAAACTGCCTCCTCTTTAGTCCTTCAGTGGCTCCCTGTGTTCCTCAGCGTCAAGGCCAAACCCTCTCAAGGTGCCTCCCCCCATCCCCACCCATCCTGTGTGTTTGGCCCCTCCCAGCTCACCAGCCTCAGCTTTCCACTTTCCCACTCCTGCCCTTTAGACACCTGATGCCACTGTTTTTATCTTAAGTTTTATTTATTTATTTTGAGAGAGAGAGAACATGCACGTGCACAAGTGGGGGTGGGCAGAGAGAGAGGGACAGCAAGAATCCCAAGCAGGCTTCTCACTGTCACACAGAGCCCTATGTGGGGCTCCAACCCATGAACTGTGAGATCAAAACTGAGCCAAAATCAAGACTGACAGAGCCACCCAGCCACCCCAGCATGCCTGACACCCTGTTCTGAATGAACTGCCTGTCCTGAACTTGCTGCCCACCTGCCTTCCACTGGACTTTGCATGTGCTCTTCCCTACTTCTTTACCTGGCTAACCTCAATTCAAACTTCAGATGCCTGGCTTCTGGAAGCTTTCCCTGACTGAAGCCCTCCTCCTCCCGATGGCTCAGTTAGGTGCTACTTCTATACAATTCTACAACACCACGCTTTTACCATGATCTTATCACATCTTACCTTACCAACCCTCACTACAATGTGTTGTCAGGTTCCGTGGATCTTCCCCAGCAGACTGTGGGCTCCTTGACGGGGCTGTGTTCTCACTAAGTAGCCCTGTGCCAGCACTAGGCAGGTGGAGGCAGTCAGTGCACAGTGCTTAAGAATTCCAACTTTGGCCCAGTGCCATCCAACCAAGTAGCTGCTTGCCGCAGGTGTCCACCAAGGACCACAGTGTTGAGAGTCCACACCGGGAACTGCAGTGCATATAAAATGTACTCTAGATTCTGCAAGCTCAGTGTGAAAACAAGGATGTAAAATATCTCATTAAGACTTTTAAAAATATGGATTATAAGTGGAAAGGGTAATATTTTGGATATTATAGGTTATGTAAAATATCTTATCAAAATTAATTCACCAACTTTTTAGAATGGGGTTCTCAGAAAATTTAGAATTACACACATGGGGGGCGCCTGGGTGGTTCAGTTGGGAGCGTCCGACTCTTGATCTCAGCTCAGGTCATGATCTCACGGCTTGTGAGTCTGAGCCCTGAGCTGGGCTCTGCGCTGACTGCACGGAGCCTGCTTGGGATTCTTTCTCCTTCTCTCTCTGCTCTTCTCCAACCCACTCTCTAAATAAAACTTAAAAAAATTAAATTATATACACAGCTCATATTGTATTTCCATTGGACAGCACTGACCTGAGCTACAGCTCCCTGGGATCAAATATTCCATTATTCATGGGTCAGATGGCCTTGGGCCAGAGGCTTAGCTCATCTGTGCCTCAGTTTTCACATCTGTATAATGAAGATAGTATTCGAATCCTCTGCACAGGGTCGTTATTAGCATTAAATGTGTTACCTTGTGCTCTGCAGATAGAAAGCCCAATACAAATATTAACCGCCACCATTCTGATTACTTATGGTTAATATTTGTTGAATAAAGCATCAAATTCCTGAATCCTAACCTCCTTGCCTTCACCCCATCCCTGCAGCCACCACTTATCTGCCATTCAACATTTATTCGGCAAATATTTATTGAGAAACTACAATGAGTCAGGCATTGTGATCGACCCTGCAGGCAAAGAGGAACACTTAATCGATCAATTAATTAATTCAGTGAATCTTTGGGTAGCATATCTTTTGTGCCAGGTGCTGGCTGGGCTCTGGGATACACAGAGGCTGAATGATGCCCTCCGGGAGCCTCTGGCACACAGAGGAGACAGATCTTAACAAGGTCAAGGCTGGCACTGTGGGCTCTGTGCTGGGACAGTGGAGCAGGGGCTGGTGGAGACCAAAAGGATGGGCCAAACTCAGCCTGGGAGAGGAGAGCATCAGAAATGCTTCCCGGAGGGGGCGACGGATGCATGAGCAGGGGTCCGGCCAGGCGGAGGGAGGCCACGCTCGGGAGAGGAGAGACATTTCTTCCATCATCCATCAGATGCTGAGCAGAGAGAAGCAGGGTCACACAACTTAACCTGAACGGCATAGCCACATCAATATCAGTCGAGGCCGCTGTTTGTTCCTAAGTGGACATGCCAGCTGGTTGATTGAATTTTTCACTCATCATTAGGATGTTGAACAGAATCTAGAAAACAGCCCTGTGGCCGGGAGCCCCGGCATCCTTGGGCTTAGGCTGGGGCCCCCAGACGGCAGTACCCCTCCAGCTCCCCCAAACCCTAGAGCCAGCCTCCGTTGCCACCATTTAGTGCACAGCTGGTAAGTTAAAAGCAGTTTAGCGATAATTCCACCTCCGCACTGAAGACTTCCAGTGACTGTTAATGAATTTAAATACTGGGGATTTTCTCTGATGCCTCATTGCATATGCTCCTCACATTACGATGCTAATGAGGGATCTGTTGGACAGAGGCGCTGGAGCCAGACCAGAGATGGTGGTGGCCCGGGCAGGGTTGCAGGCTGGTCAGTCGTTTTCTCATTCCTTACTGGCGCTTAATCAGTGAACTCGCCAAAAAGGTTAACTGGCCTGGGCCTCCGTTGGGGACTGAGATACCATCAGCTGGCTTGGGTTGGCTCAAAGAGGACTTCTCTTCAAATCAGAAGGCTGCTGGGCACAGGCCTTATTAAGCAAATAAGGCGAGTCGCTGTAAGACTCGAAGGTCTGGGACCCCCATGAGAGAAGCTGTGCCTTCCTCAGGGACAGAGCTGGCCTGTGGGGGAGGCTTGGACCACAAGTCCGTGTTCTCGGATGGCTCCTACGTTGAAGGGAAGCACGAATTTTCCTCTGTTCCATCTCTTAGGTTGGGAGGCAGGGGAGGAGGACAGGGGAGTGCACAAGAGGTATCTACTCTGGTGCTGAGTGGCAGAAGGGCTTGGAGGCTGGGGGATGGCCAGATGACACTTGGGGCTGCCCTTGAAAAGAGAGCGAGAGGTCGTTGGCTCACAATCCCACTGGGATAGGGGAAGGACCCCGGGTTTCCCTGGTCCCTCCCCTTTCTGACAGAAGCCAAAAGGAGGAGAAGGAGAGAGGCAAGAGACAAAGGATGTAGACTAGAAGAGAGGTTGACAGTACCAGCTTCTGATGCTTGAATCCTGTCCTGTCTCTACCACTTATGAGCTATGCAGCTATGGGCAGTGACTTAAGCCCCCTGTGCCTCAGTTTTCCCATTCACGAAATGGGGATAATAATAGCACTTGGCTCATGTATGAAGATGATATGGTCAGTCTCATTTGCCGATTATACCTCAATAAAGCTGAAAGAAATGTTTAAAAAAAAAGATAAAATGAGTGAATGTCTTTTCATTGTCTGGTGTGCTGGAAGCACTTAGTATCTTAGAATTATTTCTATTAGTGGCTGAAGTCGGCCCTGACCAATTTGGGGGTTCTGCTTCCTAGAGAAGAGGCTGGGGTCAGTCCAGAGAAGCAGGGGCGCTGCCAGGAGGTGCTGGGGAGGCGTGAGGCACGCAGCCACAGCTGTCAGGTCCCCCAGCAGCCTCTTCCCTTGGCTTCCTGCAAATCCACTGACAATTTTGTAAATTTGCTTAAGGATTAAATTAATAAGCTGCTCCTTCTTGGCTCCCATGGCTGTACCGACCGGCACTTCTGTGCTCTGGGAAATGCCTTGTGAGACAGCATCTGGAAGAAGTAAAGCCACTTTTAAGCTTACCTCCTCCTCAGGGGTGGCCCCAGGATTGACCTCGCTCCCTCCTTGGATATATTCGCTATGTCCTCAGCACTGACATGTGCACGTGTGACATGGGGACGGGGACCCCCGCATCACGTGAGCCGCTGTGAGCCCATCTCTGTGTGTTTGTCTCCCCCCCCTTCAGATGGGGTTCTTGACCTCAGAACTCTGTCTCCTCTATCAGATTGGGGGCTTTTCCAGGGTAGGGTCTGCATCTCCTCCGTCAGACTGCACTGCCCAGACCTCAGCCTCCCACACCTCCCAGCGAAGGAAGTTTAGGGCCCAGGACCCCTGCCGCGTTCTGGAACCGAGTTCTTCTGAAAGGAGGGGGCACAGGAAGGGGGGCTGGCAGGACTCCTAGACCACTCAGTTCCAGACATTCCCTTCCGTGGCACAATAGCCATTAAATACCAAAGGTGAGAAGGATCTTGGGGGCTGAGTGTTCTGTGCAGGCCACCTTTCTCCACGTTTAGGGCTGGCCATGCCCAGAGGGCTGTGGTCGTGTGGAATTGCCAATAGGGGGGTGGACAGGAGGCTCCCCACAATCTTCAGACGGCCCCCATGTGCCCAGCCCTCAGCATGAGGCTGTGCTCAGGGAGCCGTGATGGGATGGCCTCAGTGTCGCCTCCCCTAGTACTGCCGGGCCCAGGCCTCTCTCGGCCAGGCTGGGGGGCCTCCCAGCCAGCTGCAGCTCACTCCCCCCCAGGACTGTTCCCTCCTCTCTGTCTCTGTCTCTGCTCCTCCTACCTCTTGCCACCACGTGAACTTCCTGCAGAGTAATTAGACCTGGAGAAAGGGCTGCATTCATGCAGCTGCTGTGCTCAGAGCCTTTGATTAAGGGCCGGCAGGGTTAACTTGTTGCCAGTCAACATGTGGGCGGGGCCGGGGGCCTCCTGACCCCTCTCCTCTCCCAGCCAGTAGCTTCCCCAGGAGAGCAGCAAATGAGATGAGGACATCTTGAGGCTCTGGGAGGGCCAGCAGAGACAGAAAGTGGGGCCCAGAGCCCCTCCGTCAGTCACCAGGTCTCTCCTACCCCAGCCCCGTCCCCGTACGTGAGGGGTCCCAGCCATTCCCAATGAACCTCAAGCTCCCAGAGACTGCACAGGAACCAAGCTTGACTTTTCTACAGAGGTTCCACTGGTGAGCCCCAAGGCTGCGCTTGTGTGCTTATAGGGATGGGGAACTCACTACCTACTCATATGGCTCATTCATTTCAGGAGGGGACATTCTGTCTGTTAGAAAGTTCTTTCTTGTTCCAAACGGAAGCCTGATAACATCCTGATAACATCCATTATCTGGCCTTTTTCTGGCCTTTGGAGACAAGTAGAATAAGACACGTCTCTTTTCTGTGACTGGCCATCAAGCACTTCCTCCCTTCTGGAGAGCTTTCTTTGCCGTGTAGAGACTTCTGCCTCTGACCCTCTTCTAGACACTTCCATGGGATTTGGAGTCAAAAGATCTGGTCCCGGCTCTGCCACGTAGCAACTTTGTGCTCTTGAGTATAGCATTTTATGCCTTTGATGCTCAGCTTTCGGATCTATAATACGGGGATAGTGGGGATGAAGATGGGTCAGAAATGTCCAGCACAGATTCTGACGCAGAGTAGGTCTTCAAGACTTGATGGTCCCTTCCTCTCTCTCATACAGGAAGAATCTCCCCCCCACCCCCCAATCTCCGGCCTCACTCAGAATTCCAGCATCACTGGAATGTCATCTCACCGTTATCCTGCCTCTGTCCCCGCCTGGCTTCCCTCTGTCTCTTCTCTCCCATCCACGGGCAGAGGAGGCATCCTGTGCTGTGGTGTGAAAGTGGCCCATGGGACTAAAAGAAGTTCTTGCTGACCCTGACTTCCCTCCAGCGGCTGCAGTTGGGTGTCTGTTTTCTTGGGGTGAGGCCCCTTGGGGAGAGTTCTCTGAGGCTGTCGGCTGCTTCCCCCTCCCCCTGCACCCTGCACCTTCTCCTTCCACCCCAGGAGTCCCAGCGGCCGTGCTGGGTTTGACAGGTGCAGGGGCATGCCGCTGTGGTGGCGTCAAGACTTCCTGTCTCCAGGGGACGTTTTAATTACCCCTGGAGACGAGTCTGAATTACAGACCCCCACGGGCATGTGGCACACACTGTTTATGTTGCGCCTTAAGTAACTGTATCTTTGTGACCTATGGAGTCTTGGGGGGAAAGTACAAGTTTGGCGGTGGAACTAGAAATCGAAGGGCTCGCCTGCCTCCTGGCTTGCGTGCCCACCAGCTCCTCGCCCAGGCTGGCACCAGAGCCTGGGGGCCGGGGGCTGTTTCCAAGGTGCTTCTCACCATCTTCCGTCTTCCTCTCTGTCATGCCAGCTAGCTTCGGGTATTCATGTTATTGCTTGGTTGGGCCGATGCCTTAGTTTGAGGTTCTCGCCCCTCCCAGCAGACCGCAAGCAGAAGACTGTTTAATTCACACGTCCCTCCCATCCCCGTACACACACCCTGTTACCACAGTTCCCATCCATAGGGGGGTCTGTTCCCCTAGCCCCCTGGGAGGCCTGTGACTTGTGTTGAGCTACAGAAAACAGCAGTCCTGTTGGAACTCTGGGGCCCAGGTCCCAAGAGGCTTGCAGCTTTCTCCTTTGCCACCATTGGGGGCTGCCCGGAGGTCTCATGCAAGGCAGCTGTCTAAGCACTGCAGAGTGAGGAAGTAGGAGGAGACTGGAGTGTCCCTGGCCGACAGCCAGCACCACCTGCCCGATAGGTGGGTAAGGTCAGCTTTGACCTCCCAGCAGAAGTAGAACCTCCAGCTGAATGTAGCCTCATGAGCAAGACTCCTTAGAGGACCTGCACCCCCACCCCCACTTCCCACCCAGAATCAGGGGAAGTGAGAAATCATTGCTATTTCAAGCCATCTTGTGGTGTGCTGGGAAGAGGGGTACATGAAACAGAACCTGGGTGCAAGGCTGAGGAGTGGGGCAGTGAGACAAGGGAGGGGAAGCAGGCCAAGTGTGTTAATGCGAGGTTCTCGGTGGGCAGCCGGACTCAGTCTCCTGGGGGCCCTCAGACACCGTGTCCAGTGTGTCTTAGATGGATCGGTTCCACAGCAGGGGAGGGAGTTGGGGACCCCATCCCCACCAGTAGTAGGTGGTCACCGGACTAACTGCTTGGCATGTTTGGCTGACCTATTTGTGGGCTGGCCCACTCTGGGGCCAGAGGACGCCCACGGGCTAAGGCTTGAGGAGGCTGCTGGCGTCCCGTCTGTCTATTGGTGCCTACTGGGGTTGGTGGGGGGTGTGGCCCAGATGCGGTCAGCATTTACTGAGTATCCATCTCGTGCCCAGCTTCTTCTAGGTTCTGGGAAGAACAAGTTCATCCGCCCTCCGGTGGCTCATAGTCAGGACACACCAGAACAGAAATTCTGCATAAGGACCATGCCAGCCTTTAGGGAGAGTTTTGGGAACAAGTGGGGACATTTTCTTTAAAAAAAATTTTAGTATTTGTTTATTTTTGAGAGGGAGACAGAGACAGAGCACGAGGGAGGGAGGCAGAGAGAGAGGGAGACACAGAATCTGAAACAGGCTCAATCTGTTGAGCTGTCAGCACAGAGCCTGATGTGGGGCTTGAACCCACAAACCGTGGGATCATGACCTGAGCCAAAGTCGGATGCTTAACCGACTGAGCCACCCAGGCGCCCCAAGTGGACACATTTTTGCTGGTCGCAGTTACTGTAGGAAATGGTACTGGCATCTCCTGGGAAGGGCAAGGGATACTCAAAGACCTGGGGCAATGAAATAGTACTGCACAACGAAGAATCATCCTGTCTCCTGCATGACTTTCTAATAACCCCGTTGACGCTCATGTAAGTGAAAAAAACCCATTTGTAATTATTTGAGCCTAGAACCTAACTTTGTTTTGCGTATAAACAGAAAGCATTTGTGTCACAGATTTAATATACACTGAATTTTCCAGGAATATGACGACTGTGTAAATTGAAGGAAGATTGCACTGTGTTCTGTTGAAAATGTTACCAAGAGTTATTCATCATGTTTGGAAAATCACATTTCCAATGGCAACGCTCTTTGTGGTATTTGAGTTCCAGACACGACCCCTGAGTGTCAGGCTATATTTGAAACTGGGGCCTTCACGGTGATCCAGCACGTGGGTCCAGGGCTCTGACTTCTCCACTGTGTCTTCCAGACTAGTCAGACCTGAGCATTTACATATTGAAATACATGTTTTACTATAAATGATCTTCATTTTACTTTTCTTTTATATTACAGTTAGGACATTATATTGATTTATTTTCAAATGATGTGTCTAGGTGGGTTATATTATCCATGAATTTCATTTCAGGGTTGTAAAGGAGTCATCCCAAACTATTTGTTATGAAAGTAGGGGGCTGCCTTTCAAGCCAGTGGCACTACCGTGGGGGGTGCACATGAGGCTTTGGGGATCTCAAAGATGGTAGACTTCTAGTGGGGGTGGGGGACACTGGGGAGGTCAAGAATCAAGGAAGACCTCACGGGGGAGGCGACA
This sequence comes from Suricata suricatta, assembly GCF_006229205.1. Classification (NCBI taxonomy): domain Eukaryota; kingdom Metazoa; phylum Chordata; class Mammalia; order Carnivora; family Herpestidae; genus Suricata; species Suricata suricatta. The sequence goes on from NC_043716.1 coordinate 21,020,703, forward strand.
TGTCAGCCGGTCCCGCAGAATGAATCCAAAGAGCTTTTGTTTTCCAGAATAGTTCGGAAGAGTGGACAGGCAGGGGGTCTGTGAGTTCCCGGTGAATGTTGGTGCATGAATGGATGTTTATGCTATTTCACAAATGAGCAAACTGCAGATTGAAGCTCTGAGAGGTGAAATGACTCAACCAAGATCAAAAAGCCCCAAAGTTACCGAGCTTAGCACATATTTCCTCAGCAAACAGTTTGGGGACACCTACTACATACTGAGTACCTACAGGCACTGCTGGCCAACACATATACTGAGCATCTACCAGATCAATACAGTGGGTCACCAAGAATAAGACCTTCTTGTGTGGAGGACATGGAAAAGAAATGTATCAACCAGGATTTGTTAGCCATGGCGCTACTGACATTTTGGGCTAGATCATTCTTTGTTGTGGATTGTAGGATGTTTAGGAGGGAAGTGGGAAGAGAGTTTCCTCCATTTTCACTGTCACTGTTGTCACCATCATCATCATCATCATCATCATCATCATCACTTGTGATTATGTAACACTTCCACGTGCCAGGCACTGTTCTTTATGCCTATTGATTCACATAATCCTCTCAACCACCTTAGGAGATAGGTGTGGTCATTGTCTCCATTTTGTGGATGGGGAAACTGAGACACAGAAGAAGCAGCAAGGGCAAAGATCTTGAACTTGGCATGTTTTAGGGGCCAAATAAAGGTCGGTGTGTCTGGAGTGTAGTAAACACGCAAGAGAGTGATGGGAGGTGTGTTGGGGGCAAGGAGGCCAGATCATGCAGGTCTCGTGTGCCACGTGGAGTGGGTGCCCTGGGGGGCTGCTCTCCTCCTCCAGGGGCAGGAAGACCTCAGCTAATCCTCTCTCTAGGGACTGTGGTCAGCTCGGAGAGCTGTGTGACACATCGTGCCACCGGAAAGATAGCCCACAACCGTGACAGGTGGAGGCAGGAAGATAAGGCTGGACCACCTTACGTGGGGCAACTCAGCAGGGCCATCCCTGACTCAGAACCCAGGTAGCACTGGCCCAACTGTATCGAGGTTTAATGTTTCCCCCCATCCATTGTGCTCCCTTCTCTTTCCCCACAGCATGATCCCAAGAGTAGTCCCTGGGAAATTCCCTGCATGCTGTTTTCCAACTTGGGGTCTTTCCAGGGGAGCCTCATCTGACACATCATGGTCAGGCATCGGGGTTTTACTCCTGTCTCAACAGGAAGCCATTGGGGTGTTTAAGCAGGGGTCGGGGGGGGGACCTGACTGCATGTTTGGGAGGCCAGGGTAGGGGGGACAGATGTAATAGTGCAGGTGAGGGGGTAGCAGCCGAGGTGGGTGATAACTGGTCAACGTGGGGATGTGTTTAAGTTGGAGAACCAGGAGGACTCACTGTCTGGTGTGACAGAAGGAAGTGTCCAAGGATAATTCTTTAGGTATCTGAGCCACTGCTGGATGGAGGTCTTGCTTCCTGAGACATAAAAGGCTTTTAGGGAGAAGGAGGAATGGGTTTGAAGGGGAAATCGGAGGTTCTTTTTAGGCAGGTCGAGTCTGAGATGCTTTAGATATTCAAGGGAAGGTGTTGAACGATCAGTTGGATAAGTGGGTCTGCAGGCTAAAGGGATGGTCAGAGCAGGTGCTAGCGCATTTGAAAGCAGTCAGCACATAGATGATGTATAAGTGGTGCAAGTAGATGAGATCCCCTGGGGAGAGAGGGTTCATGAGAAGCATAAGGGGGCTGGGGCACCCCCAGAGTTAGGGCCCAGGCAGAGGGGAAGTCGGGAACAGACAGGGACAAGGAGTGGCCCTGAAAGAAGAAGCAAGGAAAGCAGTAGTTTTGAAAGGAGGGAGTGGTCAGCCATGAGGTTGTTACACGGAGTGGGAACAGGAAAGCAACAATGGACTTTTACTAAGCGTAGGACATTTAGTAAAGGACATTGACCTTGATTGCAGCTGTTTCAGTGGACAGGCGATAATTAAACCTGACTGGGGGTAATGAAAGAATGGGGGATGAGGAGGTGGGGAAGTGAATGTGTATATCTTTCTGGAAGAGCTCTTCTGTGAAGGCAAGTGAGAGAAATAGGGCCAGAGCAGGGAGGGATGTGGGGTTCCTGGTGGCATTTTATCTATCTATCTATCTATCTATCTATCTATCTATCATCTATCAATCAATCTATCTATCTATGTATCTATCTATCTATCTATCTATATCATCTTTTATCTTAAAGTTTATTTGTTTATGTCATCTCTGCACCCAACATGGGACTTGAACTCACCACTGGAAGATCAAGAGTTGTGTGCTCCACTGACTGAGCCAGCAGGGCTCCCCGTGTCTCCATTGTTAAGACACACTATATTAAGGCATGTTTGTGTGGTAGTGGAGTGTTCCAGCTGAGCAGGAAATAATGACAGTGACGACTAGGCAGGAGAGACAGAGGACAATGGCAGGAGTGACACTCTAGAGTTGGCAAGAGGGGTGCAGTGGGGGAGGCTGGTGGCAGATGGGGCAGAGACCTCCCTGTATGATGACAGAGAGGAGGACCCAGTAGGTGGGCTGAGCTGCAGGTGAGAACAAGAGAATCAGAGTAGGGAAGACAGGCAGACTTTGTATTTCTGTTTTTCTTTTATGAAACATGAGACAGGTCATCGGGCGAGAGAAGAGGGGTGAGAGGAATGTGTTAGAGGTTTGAGGAGAGATGTGGAAAATGTCTCAGGTTGTGGGAAAGTGAATTTTCCAGGGATCCATAGAGGGGTGTGTGGTGGTTTTGAGTGCCCATCAGCATAAAGAAGGTCCAGCCATCAGGGCTACCTGATTTTCCATAACAGATTTCAGTTGTTGGGAACTGGGGCAAAGCAGGTGGACAGCTGGGTCTGGCTGCACTCAGGGTCTCACCAGGTTGTGTGGCGAAGGCAGAGAAGGACAAGGATGTTGGAGGTACCGGAGTGCAGACTGGGAAGAAAGCGGAAGTGACCCCATGGAGGTCAGTGTGCTGCCAGGATGGGGTTCTGGGGTAGGAGAAACGGAAGGATGGGAGGCAATGTCACAGGGTTGTTGGGGATGTTTACAATCCAGATCTCGGGGAAGGTACAGATCTGATGATGTCAGGTTCAGAGAAGGAGAGTATGGAGTGACGGGGGAAAAGGTCACTGGAGTGAAGGAGATCGAAGAGCTGACAGGTGTATTGACCGGACCCTCTTTGTGGACACTCGGTCATGACAGGAGTGCTGATGGAAGGCGAGGTGGTGAGGGCGCTGCTCAACTCCCCAGTGCACAATGCCTTTCTGCGCCTGCAGCTGGGGAGGGGTTGGGATGGGGGCAGGCGAGAGGTGTCTGCAGCCATGCCCTTCCAAGAAGTTAAAGGAAGGAGCCAGGGACGCTGCGGGGAGGTGACGTGTAGAAGTAAGGGGGTGTATGGAGTGTGAGAGAGAAGAGACGTCACTTGGAAGAGCTGTAGGAGAATGCTGTTTTCAGAAAAGCAGTCCTTGAGCAGGAAGGCCCGGAGAAGCTTCAGAGTGGAGGTGGAGGATCCGTGCATCAGCTCATGACCAGAGGGAATCCAGACAGCTGGACAGGAAGGCCTGGGGTCTGGGAAGGGGTGGGCAATAGGGTCTGATAAGGCCATGGGCAAGACAACATTGGGATCAACCCAGAGCCAGGCTGGATGGCAGAGCGCTGATGGGTGGGGCTGGGAGGGGGATAAGACCTATGCTAGGGTCTGTCCTGAGGGATGGCAGAGGCTACCCTAGCAGCTGCCCTGTTAGGCTGAGGCCAGGTGGCTTGTGGGAGGGGTTCCTTGGAGAGTGGTGGCAGCTGGGAGCCACCTTCCCTTCATCTTCTTGCTCTAACCCAAACCGGGTTTTCTCCAGGAATGCTGATGCCCCTGTAGCCCTTTCAAGGGGAGGTGGCCTTTTCTTTAGCCCACACTGTATCTCTTGGCCAGGGGGTGGGATCCATTTTCCTCCTTGCTTGAAGGCTTCTGGCTTCCAGGAGCTCTCCTCCACAGCGAAGGGACTCATGTACCAGGTACTCAGCAGCTAAAAGCTGATTCCTGCTGCAAGTGGCCTGCATGTCCAGCACGAGTCACCAAGAGAGGAAATGACGAGGCTGGAAGTTTGTTCAGGGGCAGGGGATTGAATTTGACCTAAGCAAGCAGACAAGTCTTCTTGGAGAGCTGAGGGTGTGGAGTCTGGAGTGGGGGCGGGGGGAGACAGCTGGACAGAGCCCTGCACTCTTGGTGATCAAGATGGGGAGGAGCAAGGACCAGAAGAGGTGACCCCAATGCCAGCCCCTTGGTTCACTCACTGATGTGCAGGCAGTGAGGAGTCACAGGAGCTGAAGCTGGGGGCCACATACAGGGTCGGATTCGTGTTCTAGAAGCTTCACTTCAGTAGAAGTATATGGACAAGGGAGTAAGAATTAGTGGAGAAGAGGGCAGCATGACCCGGGAGCGAGGGTACCACTTTGAAGATTGAATTCAGAGCTAGGACTGAAGCTTCTAGCTCACAGCTTAGTGGGCTTCTCATGCTCCCTGTGCTCAGGAGTCGGGGAAGGAGCCCCTTTCTCTGCTGAGCAGTTTCAACTTCCTCTTGGCTCCATACCTGCCTCTACCTAAGCTTCCTCCTCAGCCTGGAGTCTCACTCCCCAGCCTTTCCTCCCCCTTGGGAGCTGGGGGTTGGGCATTGCTATCCTCTTCACTCTGAGAATCCTGGGGCTTGGTCTCTGGCTCAGAGATGGAAGAAATACGGGGAGATTGCTTGGGAGCAGGTCCCTAGGCCCCTGTGGTCCATAGTCAGGCTTGCTGGGGGGACCTTCCATCCAGGCTCCAACTGCCTCCGGAGGTCCCTTCATCCCCAAGGCTGGAGCAGATTTGGTTGACTGTTCCCTCCTGTGTAGGCAGAGGCCTCTGGGTACAGATGGCTGTGCTTGGATGTGACAGCAGAGCGGTGGGCTGCCCCGGGGTTATGCCTCTCAGACGCTCACTTCCTCCCTGGCCTCAGGCTCTCCCCCATTTCATGGTTGGAGGGGGAAAGCCTGACTCACAGAGGGGGCATTACCCAGCTCCTCCTCACCAGCTCCAGAGTCAGGGTTGCTCCCTGCTCCCACCCCACTGTTGTTCTGCTGGGGGGTGTCGGGCGAGGGTAGAGGATGAACAGCATCCGGCCTGGCGTTTCCTCTCACATCTGCGGCTAGTGCCGTCCGTGCCGCCCTCACCTGACCTGAGCCATAATCATTTTCCCAGTGTCTATCCTACCTCACTGCAGTCCCATAAGACTGGAACTGTCCTTTATGCCCATTTCACAAATGAGGACACTGAGGGCGAACGGACTTTCCCAAGGCCATGTATATACTAAGTGAAAGAGGAGTGTTGGGAAAATAGGCTCTCCTGCCTTTAAATCCGGTGCTCTTTCTGTTGCACGGGGCCTCAGTCTTCTCATCTGGTCAATGGGGTCTGTACTGTCAGTCTAGAAATTTCCTCCCTGGTCTACGTTTTACGGTATCTCTGGGGGCAGGCGTGTTCGGGAGCAGAGCTTGTCATGGAGGAAGTGGGGGGCAGGAAGGAGGCTTTCAGGCTGGGTCCCCCATTATCTCAATCAGCCTTTGACACTATTTCTGGATGAGGGATTTCTCCTCTCGCAGAGATTCCCTGACAGGCTCATCCTATAACTTTACACTTGGTCCTATTACCAGACCACACCATCTGCAGCCTATTATGAATTAATTAAAAATAAACCTGTAATTATCATGTTAATAGAGCAATTATATTATGTTGTAATTTTTGTGTTAAAGCATTAAATTGTTAAATGTTAAGATGTACTATACGCCACGTTTTTTGTAAGCGGATCGTGGCAGTCTTCGTTGTTTGAACATACGGGGACCCTCACACAATGGAGGTGCCTCTGAGGGGCCATGTGGTCACAGGATCCATCCCCGAGCCTGGTCAGAGCACGGCTGGAGAAGGAGGCAGCCTCTGTGCTAATTGCCCAGTGTTCTTTTCAATTATTTTTTCCTTTCAAAGAGCTGCCCTTCACCCCAGCCTGGAAGTCCAGGCTATCAAAGAACCTGCCACATCAAAGCAAAAGGAAATTAGAAAGGGGGACAGAAGGCCCAAGTCCTCATTCTCACCAGTGGGCCTCGGGTAGGGCTTGGAGGTCAGCCTGGTGGGACACGTGGTCCGACAGCAGAAGATGTGGGCTTGCGGACAGGGGCACCGGGGAGGGAGTGTGAGGAAGGGGCACCCAGACAGGATGGGCTGGAGGTGGGGAGGAGAGGGGGATGGCCACCACGTATTCAGCTAGACAGCACCCAGAATAATCACGGGAGCTTCCTGGAGGAAGTGGCATTCCTGCCCCAAGCTGATCCAGAATCTACCATGAAGATGGCAAATCCCTCCTTCTCTCAGATGAGCCACCCTGTTATCTGCCTCTGGGAGTGTTCTACCCCAGGAAGAATTGAGTTAGCACTGCTCCTGCCCTCTCCTGGCTTCTATCCTCAGAGAAATAGATGATCTTATGGAGGAAGAAGCTTCATTTGAAGGCTAGAACCCCAGGCTGGTGGAGCTAGAAGAGACCCGAGCAACCTTCTTGCCACAGTCCCCATGACCCCATTTTACAGAAGTGGAAACCGAGGCTCAGGGTAGATCAATGACTCTCCATCTGATATCTCCCCAGTATTCCATTTTCTCAGATTTCTGGAGGATTGGTAGGGTGAGTTTGGGGATGGGTGGGATGGAGGCCAAGAAGCTTTTATATTTTCTTAGAGTTCTGGCTCTCCAGTAGCAAAGCCTGTGGAACACTGGCTGCTGTACCAAAGCCTCAGCATAATACATTTCCTGTGTTCATCCACTGTGCTCCAGGCCAGCTCTCGAGAACACTGAAACAGGGCAGCGAGACTGGAAGTGACCTCAGGGAGCACTCCCTATCACCCCACTTCTCTGCTCCACTTTATTTTCAGAGGGGG
>NC_043716.1:21027766-21078641 GCF_006229205.1 Suricata suricatta
GAGGCAAGACATCCCAGCTCCCAGGCTCCACACTGGTTCACACACCATCAGTCCCCTGGGTCAGGCCCACATTGAGGATGGGCAGGGCTCCCCCGTGGTCCCTGTTTAGGCTGAGGTCACAGCCCCTGTCTGTACCTCAAACTGGCAGGGCTAGTGGGAAGCCAAATATAGCAAAACTTTCCATCACACCAGCATTAACTGGGTTTTAAGTAACATTCACTTCTAAGTACCTGTTTCTCAGAAGGAGGTGGGGTGATCGCAGTGCAATGCAAGCAGTTCATCATGTTTAAACCTTCCCCACCCTCTACTCCTGCCTCCCTTCACACCTGTGGAAAATCCAGCTCAGCCTAGGGTTGTATTCAGGTTTGGGACGGAGTGTGGAGGAGGGGAGGAGAAGGCTCAGGAAGCCGAGCACTCCTGTGGGAGCCCTCGGAGTGGCTCTGTGTCTCTCCCTACCTCTTGCTTCTTTTACTCATTCATTCATTCCTTGGATGGCTCATCGCTCATCCATTCCTTCATGGGTCCATCCATCCTTCCATCAGCCCCTCAGCACTCACTGAACACAGACTGATGTCAGACCACGTTCTAGCACCTACATCACTGAATCGCCAAGTGCACCTGCAGTTCACAACATGCTATCTGCTCAAGGTCCTGGCAACCTGCATGTCGACCTCTGGAGGCAGGCAGACCAGGTTCAAGCCCAAGTCTGAGCTCTTTCCACCACTCTACGCTCTTCCCTGATGATTCTGCCTCCTCAGGGTCTTTGGGTTCCACTTGCCATGCCTGGGTGCGTGCCCTCCTCTGTTCCCCTCCTCTCTGGTTAGCCTCCTCCTAACTGGCCTTTCCCCCTTTATTCCCCTTTTGATGAGGTCTGCCGCCTTACTATTATAGTCAGGCTGTGGCACTGTCTTACTCAAAAGTCCCCATTGGCTCCCCACTGTTGGCCGAATGAAGCCCCATTTTTTACTCATGGCATTTAAAGCCCTCAGCTTGTTGCTTCTAACTTACTACTCTGGCCTTATCTTGGTCTTTCCCATTCACACCTACCACCCTTCAGGAAAGTGGGCCCCTTTCCTCCTTCCCAATCACCTCCCTGGATTTCCCACCATGAGATGTTGGTTCGTGCATCTCCCTCTGCTTGTGGTGCTCACCGTGCAATGACCACGCTGTGTCCACAAGCACAAATTTCATCTCCATTACAAGCCCTATTAAGTGCCACTTGCCCATGACTCTCCTAGACCCCCACCCTCCCACTAGCTAGAGACATCTCTCCCTCCTCTGGGCCCCAGAGCACTTCACCTGAGCCGCCAATGGGACCTGCAGACTCTGCAGGGCGGACGTTATGGGTTTGTCTCGGCTTGGCTGCCTGTGAGCCTTATAGCAATGGCGCAAGCCACATGCGCGGCAGTATTTCATCCCCTCGCAGTGCTCTTACCTTCCTACTGCCTGGGTACTCCTCCTCCTGAAAGTCAGCCTCTGTGGGGGCTGGAAAGGGCCCCAGGCTGAAGGCAGTGCTGTGGGGTGGCTAAGGGCCCCAGCTCTGGGCAGACAGACCTAGGCCGGTACCACTGACTAGCTGGTGACCTTCGGTAATTCACCTACCTGCCCTCACCTCAGTTTCCCTACCTGTATAAGGTCAGATGCAGACAGTAGTGATGTCACTGGAGTGCTGATGGTGTGAAACAACGCATGTGAGTCCCTAATCACAGCACCCGACATTCTAGGTAGATCAGTCTTTGTCAGTTCTAGTTCTGCCTTTACCAGCTGGCTGGTCTAGGGGAACGAACTCAACTCTCTCAAGGCTTGACTTTTTCATCTGTAAAATAGGAGTAATACTCCCTCCTGGACTGACTTGGGACATTATTGAGATCAGATGAGACAGATGTTTTGTGAGTCAGTGGCTGTGAATGGCAGCATCCCAGCCTGGTTGTTTAATGAAGAAACGAGGAATTTCATTTGGTCACATAACCCAGTCATATGAAGGCCAGACCAATGGATCTGGGCATCTGCTTTTTAGATCATTTTTGTGCACGTGACTTCATCTTGGCCAGTGAGAAAGGCCAGAGCTGTGCCCACAGGCAGTTCTCCCCACTTTCTTCTGGTCTCATGACTGAACAGGAAGGAGGGCTTTCCACCAGTCTCAGGTAGAAAAATACCCGGGGAAAGCTCTGATTGGACCAGCCTGGTCACATGGTCTTTGCAGGAGGAAGAAGAATGGATGTCAGGTGCAGTGGGGAGCTGCAGGTCACGAAGGAAAAGCGAAGCTCTTCTTGGATGAAGGGGACAGAGTATTGTGCAGACAGGTGGAATGGAGGTCTCCTTCAGATTCCAAAGCACTTCATCCATCCATCCATCCATCCATCCATCCATCCATCCAAGACACGTTAAATGAGCACTTCCTGTGTGTCTAGCACTGGGGTGGGCACTGGGCAAATGAAGATGAATAAGGCATTCTCAAGAAATAGATCACTTAACAGTTTGCAACAGGCTCTTTTGCACATAACTTTTTTATGCCATCCTCACAATAAGCCTGCTGAAATGTTGTTGAAATGGGACCCCGTGTTTCAGAGTAGAAATTTGGGATGAAGGAGAATGAGAGCTCTTTTGTGCAGCAGGCCATGGCTTTCAAAAACTGCAAGCCCTCCTGGAGGAAGGGGCTGGGGCATTTTGTAGGGACATACAGGATCCAGCCGGTTCTGACAGCAATGTGTTGGTGATACCAGCCTCCTTCCTCATGTCTTTAGGCTGATACGGGTTCCTGGCAAAAGGCTAAGAAGGGAGGAGGGAGGTTTGCAGAAGAGACGAAGCAGGTTCCTTCAAAATCCAACCTTGCTAGAGCATTAGTGCAGCCATTTTGATTTTTGTTCAACTTTGTGCTTATTTTTAAGCCATTTCAAAAGTAGGAAATATAATCTGCATTTTGGATGTGAAGGAAGAGAAGCTCAGGGAAGAAAAAGGACTCCTAGGGCTCACATGGCTAGAAAGTGGCAATGCTGGTCTGTCCCAGCCGCATCCCATGCTTTTTGCTCAGTCCCGGGGAGTGGCAGGAAGTGGCTGGCTAGTCCTCGCCTTAGAAATATCTTCCACTCCTCCTTAGAAGGAACAAGAGCTTGCTTAGGAAGAGCTTGGGGCTGATAGCTGGGAAAATCAAGAGTGGAATGAATAAGTGGCCAATAGAGAAAATAATTCAGTAGGCAAGGTTGAAAGGAAAATACTATTACAGGGGTGCGTGGGGGTGGAGGGGAGGGGATCCTGCGCCTAGAGTCCTCCTCTCACTCCCCTACTTCACCCTTTCTTCTCTTCAACCCAAATCCAAGTGGCAGATTTATTAGTTTTAATTAACATCCCAAATCCTGGGAAAATGTCCAAATTTCCAGCTCTCCGCGTCACTGGGTTTCCATGGGAGGGGGAGCTAGGGGGTGGTGCCAGGAATAGTAATGAGGTGGACTTCCGGGGGGTGGGGGGGAGGGCACTGCTGGGGAGACGCTCCTCCCCCCTGGGACTGGGAGTCCTCCACCACTCTTCCTCTGGCTGCAGGCTGATCCGGACTTTCTGGAGCTAGAACTAGGCTGGCTTTAAGGAAGGGGAGGCCCAGCCCAGTGTGGGATTATGGGGTTGGGAGTACTTGGCTCTAGCCTCAGCAACTCTGCTTTGTGACCTTGGCCAAGCCCCTTGACTTCTCTGGGATGATTGTGAAGTTCATCTCTGAAATGGAGAGGATGATTTGAAACCCTCTGAGCCTTGGCAGGTCTGACTTGTGATTCAAAGCTTCTTCCAGGGGCACCTGGGTAGCTCAGTGGGTTAAATGTCCAGTTTTGGCTCAGGTCATATCTCTTGTTCTTGAGTTTGGTCCCTGTCTCTGCCCTGGCTGATAGCATGGAGCCTACTAGGGATTCTCTCTGTCTCTGCCCCTCCCCCACCTCCCAAAATAAAGAAATAAACTTAAAAAAAAAAAGGGTTTCTTCCAAATCTTCTAACTGCCTTGCTTTCCTGACTCCTCCCCTCCAGGGAAACTCCTCGGATTTCTCTTTGGATTCTACTCCTCTCTTAGGGTAGTCTTCCAGTTTGCCATCTCCACTCCCAACCCTGATCCATTGCTTCCTTTAGGAGTCTCAAGCACCCACCACCCACCCCTTTGATGTCTGTCAATACTGGGCTTAGCCTTGGCTCCATCAGCCCTTATTGGGCAGGCGTCTTAGGTAAGTCTGCACTTGTGTTTCTTCATTGCCTAGTGGGGATTACCATGTGTGTAGAGGTGGTGGAGATTCAGCGAGGTAATGCCAGCACAGTGCTGGGTACATTGATCAACAAGGGACCCACTCATGACCACACAGCACTGGAAGCTCCCCATGGGCCCTTTCCCTCTTGGAAGCTGCTCAGAGCAATGCACAGAGGGAGGGGTTGCTGTAATTAGCGGACCAGCAACCACGGCTGTGGGAAATTCTAGTCCCTGGCAGAGACCGATTTGTAGGGAGCTCTTCAGATTCCAATTCCACCGTTCGCCCGCAGAGCAAGCCCCTCATCCTTAGCTTGGCACTCTCTCATGCTGTGCTGAGATCATGCAAAATTATTCAACTAAAATCATCCAGCAGGAAAAGCAACCGAGCAATCACGGTTTACCGCTGAGAAGCCATGGCCTTAACCCAGGCTGGGCAGCAGGAGCTCAGCAGGGCTGAGAGGCCAGCTTGTTTCAGTGTTTCCCAGAGATGGGAACACAGGCCCCACTGGGCTCTTCTCCTCCAGAGGGGTTTGGCAGTGAGCCCCAGGACCGAGTGGCCAGACAGTCTGGACCCATCTCAGCACCACACCTTGTAGGTGGCTTCAGCCAAGGCCCAGGACTTTCTGAGCCCCAGTGCTGCCAGTTGGAGTTGCTGATATGAGTTAAGAAGTTTGGAGCTCATAGCCTGGCTCTTGGGCCCGGAGAAGCATGTTTCTTCTTGGGGTCTTGAGGGCAATGGGGAAAAGAGATAGAGGAAGAAATGAGGGTTGAACGTGAGGCAACAGGAAGGGGGAGAAGGAGGACAGGTAGAAGAGGATATACAGGAACGTGGTCCATAGGAACATGGTCCATAGGAGCATGGTTAGGCTTCTCTGGGTGTTGTGACTTGCTTATAGGGTCCTTACTCCAAAATTGTGTGTATCTCTCCATCCCCACATGGGATGTAATGGAGACCCAGAGGATCCTCGCCCATAAGTGTGCTTACCTCTCCACCCATCCCTTCTCTCAGCTGGCCACCCATTCAGCCATTCAGCCATCCACCTATCCACCCACTTATAAACCCAACTCATCTACCTATCCACCCCCCCCCGCCGCATTCAGCCATCCACCTATCCACCCACTCACCCATCCACTCAACCGTCCACCTATCCAGCCAGCCACCCATCCATCTAGCCATCTATACATTCACCCACCCATCCATCTACTCAATCGTCCCCCTATCCATCTACCCACCCACTCATCTATCCATCCATCCGTCCACCACTTACAGAGTTCACATTCCATAGCAGCCTTTCTGTGAAGAATAAAGAAGTAAGGACTAAATTGCTGAAGTCTTAAAAATCAAGCTCCTCCCCCATCAAACCTGTTCTTTCCTATCTTGGCTTTTGGCTCCTCTATCAACTGAGTCTCCCCAGCTGGAAACCTCAGCCTGTTCTCTGAGACTTTGCCTTCCTCTTCGCCCCCACCCACCTCTCATTCTTCTTTTCAATCAATTTCACCTTCCATCACCCCTGACTTCCTTTGGAAATTTCTCCTCTCCTCCATTCATCAGCACTATTACCTCCCAGCCAGAAGCTGGGAAGAGATTGACTTCCTTTCTTGATTTCATGCCAGGATTGGGCATGGGGTGAGAATAAAGAGCTGTGGAGTCAGACAGGCTCTGTCTCTGCCACTTGCTGACAGTGTGACTTTGAACTCTGAGCCTCAGTGTCATCCTTTGGAAAATGGAAGTGCTAATATTGCTTTCAGTTGTGTGAGGAGGCTGATTCAACCAGATAGCGAATGCCAAGTGCCTCTGCAGTGCTTGGGACACAGTAGGGGGTCAGCCTTCCCACTGTCTCCTTGTCCTCTCCCTGGGGAGGTACTTCCCAACTCTCATGCTGTTGGGTTAGCCATCTTGGGACTGGCACAGGCTGAAGACCAGAAGTCACATCAGAGCTTGTGACAAGAAGGAAGATGGTGGCTTGGCTTCTGGGTTCTTACCTTTCTAAAAAAAAAAGTTTATTTATTTATTTATCTATTTATTTGAGAGGCAGGCGCAAGGAGAGAGGGAGAGAGAATCCCAAAGAGAGAGCCCAATGTGGGGCTTGAACTCACGACCTGTGAGATCATGACCTGAGTCGAAATCAAGAGTCTGACGCTTAACTGGCTGAGCCACTCAAGTGCCCCATACTTTTTTTGTGTTTAAGGGAAATACTCAGAACTGAGCCAAAGTGTTCCTGGCAGGGATGGGGTATAAGCCTGAAGAACCTCAGGGTTTCCCATAGCTCTTTGGGCAGGAAACCCCAAAACTCCATCTCCAAGGTAGGCAGAAAGGGCCCCCCTTTAGTCACAAGCGCCCCAGACTTGGTGGAGGAAAGATATCACAGCTTTCCTGGAATGAGGAAGAAGGAAACGGCACCCTGCAGAGGTGCACCTTCAGACCCTCACCACTGCACACACACAGATTTCCCCCAGCAGATTTTTTTTCCCTGTTGGTTTAGGATTCTAGACTGTTCTGGTTTGATGTTTCCAGGCCTCTCCTTTCCAGATGAGAAAACTAAGCTCGGAGAGGGCAGTGGAACCAGAGCCATGCCTCCTGCCTTCTAGCTCAGTGTTCTTCCTTCTCTTGAATTTCCAGGTGAGTGGGCTCAGTACAGGGTAGAGAAATGTCCCATAAAAGTCAGGATGTGGTTTTCCTGAGCAGGGAGGGAGGAGCTGGCATGGGGACGGTGGCTTCTGGCAACAACTTATTTTCTGGAGCCTGAGGGGTGGTTTCCTGGGTGTTCACTTTATATAACTCATTAAGCTCCACGGTTATGGATTATTCACTTTTTGGTATTTGTGTTATATTTCACAATAAGAAAGGGTTTAAAAACCTCAATAAATCTCACTGAAATCAATTACACATACAGCAAGAAAGCTAAAGAGACCGCAGGTGTGAAGAAGACCCCATCCAAGTTCCAGTCCTGGCAGGTGGTCCGTGAAAAATGGGTCCCTTGCAAAATGGGAGTGGCTGCCCTCACCCTTCACCCTTGCTTCCAGGGAAATGAGCCCTGTGGGGGCAGGACATTTGCTCAGGGCCCCTGTTATGTTTTGGGAGGGTGATGGTTTGTGGCTCCTGGATTGGGGATTGGGTGGGGACGCCATGAGGACATGTTTGTAAATGCCATCCTTGGCCTCACCCTTGAGGCCACGTCTACTCTAGGACCCCGCTGCACTTCTCATCTTTCAGAGCAGCAGTTGCTAGAAGTCTGGCAGCCAGGGTCCCCTCTGGGCTCTACTTTCCTTTTCTGTAAAATGGGAAGATTGAGAGGAGGTAAGACATCATTTCTTTTGGGAGTGTTCCCAGAAATACCTAGATTCTCTCCAAGGGGAATGCATGTCACCCAAAGACCCACAGAGGTCATTGAAATTTCCCAAGGTCACAGCACTCAGTGCAGGTCTGTGGATTGAAAGCCCTGTTCCCAGAACCTCTCAGGGAAGGGTACGTCCCTCTTTCCCCCTCTCTCCTATGCCCTCGGCCTGAACCGTGGTTGGTGGGACTCTGCCTGAGAAGCAGCATTCTGCTCCGCTGTCCCTGGTGATGCAGGGTTGGCCCTGAACACTTGTGACTTTTAGATTTCCTGAGATTTAAGGCCAGGCTGGCTGGTGGCCTCCACCTCCCCAGGCTGTGGGCGGGAGGAGGGGGTATGATTCATCTCTCCTCTCCTGGTGCTTAATAAGAACATGGCTATAAATGTAACTGGGCCGTTTATGAGCTCTGCCGCCTGCTTCTGGAAGTCAACCTCACAGTTGGCTCCCGGCCTGGCCCAGCCAGTGCTTCTTCTCTCCTCTGGTCCCTTCACCCCCACTCTGGGAACCAGGAAGCTGCACAGAATAAGGGTGGGAGGGGGGTTGCTTTGCTCGGTTATTATTAATTCAATTATTATTATTCATTTGTTCAGTGTTCGCTAGGCACCTACGTAAGTCTATCAGGCACAGCTCTAGGGATTGGAGACGCACTGACGGGTAATGTCCAGGTCCGGCCCATGGGAGCTTACTGTATTTGGTGGAGACCCACGAGAGGGCAGATAATGACTCTTCCTGTGACAAATGCTCTGACAGCCATCAGCACGGGGCCAACTCCTGCTGCAGGATGGGGCATCCGGGAAAGAGTCCCTGAGGGAGATGACTGCAGAGGCCGAATGGGGAGGAGGTATCCAGTGAGGTAAGGATGGGGGCATTCCAGGCAGAGTGAGCAGATGTAGAGGACAATGGTTTACAGGCTGGGGACCCTGTGACTGGGAGGCCACCAGGACAGGGCTGCACCTGGGGACCAACAGGGACCTCTAAAGAGTTTTAGAAAAAGAAGGGGTAAAGGGGCACGATTGGGAGACTTTTACACGAGCACCTTAGGAAGATCACTCTGGCTGGTACACAGTCACCTTCTGCTTGTCATCAGATGATGTCACCTAGCTCAGACTCTCCCAAGGCATGCCACCATGCTTACTTACAATAGTGCCTGCTTCCTCACGTGGCTTGCAAGGCCTTGGGTGACCCGGCCCTGCTTGCTTGCCTCCTCCGTCACACCATCCTGTGGCCGCTTAGACCAGCTAACCCGGTGCGCACTGCAGAGCCCCGTCCTTGCCTTGCAGATCCTCTGCCACCCTCAGTTGGGTCTCGGCTCAGATGTCATCTCATCAGGTGGGCCTCCCGCACCATCCTGTGTCTCTGCCCCTGCCTCTGCTTTTCCTCCAAGGCACTTCTCTCTTCCACATGAGATTTTATTATAGATGATGCATCTATGGCCCTCACTCTGTCTCCCTGGCTCACATGTGGGCCCCACAGAGGCAGAGCTGATCCCAGAACCTGGAACACATTTGACCCGTGATTCACCCTCAGGTGTTTGTGGACTGACTGAATGGATGGATGGATGGATGGTGCTCAGGCCAAGGCTAAGGCAGGAGGCGTCTCAGGGGAACACTAAAGTCGTCAGCATCTCTCTGAGGGCTCCCTGATGGGGAGCTCTGGCAGAGCTGAGTTCTGTAACAGTCTTCCTTGTGCACACACAGACCACTCCCCCCACACAAACACACACACTGTAAAAACGATACTATTGTCTGTACTGTGCTTGATCTTGACAATTCCCCTGTATTTTGATGGATGCAGAGAGGATAAGCCTCTTCCAGGGGCTATCTTGAGGACGAAATGAGTTAATATACGGAGAATATATACATCAGTGGCTGGAAAATGGTAAGCCCTCCAATATCAACTTTTTGTTATCTATTTTTTTAAATGTTTATTTTTGAGAGAGAGAGAGCAGGCAGGAGAGGGGCAGAAAGAACGGGGTACAGAGGATCCAAAGCAGGCTCTGCTGACAACAGAGAGACCGATGCGGGGCTCGAAGTCATGAATGTGAGATCATAACCTGAGCTGAAGAGGGATGCTTAACCAGCTGACCCACCCAGGTGCCCCAACTTTTTGTTATTTCTAAGGCACTGAGAGGTGAAGTGACACATCTCAGGTCATACAGCCAAGAGGTGTGGCAATGGGAGGGGCTCATTCCAGGCCTGACTCTTCACCCAATGGCCTCCACTTCACCTTGTTGCTGGTCCCACAGAAGCTTTCCCCATCTCCCTCTCCCACCTAAGCTGGTCTTATAAAAAAAATTATTTTTTATCTATTCTTGAGAGACACACACACACACACACACACACAGAGCAAGAGTGGGGGAGGGGCAGAGAGAGGGAGACAGAATCCAAAGCAGGCTCCAGGCTCTGAGCTATCAGCACAGAGCCCGACACGGGTCTAGAACCCACGAACTGTGAGATCATGTCCAGAGCCAAAATCGGACACTTAACTGACCGAGCCACCCAGACGCCCCCCATGGAAGCCAGTCTTAAGCTCTGTAGACATTACAGAGGGTTCAGGTGATCTACAGAGAGTCCACATCTCCCCCATACACACACTGGGATTTGTTGGCATGCTATGTCCCAAGTCCCAGGTATCATAAAGGGCTTCGTCAGTCCACAGGAACATTCCAGCTGTGAGTTCTTGTGATCTGCCGTAAAGGTGGGTTTCTGTAATGCCCAGCAACTGGATGATGACATCAAAGAGGGAGAGGAAAAAAACCAGTCAGACATCCTGTTGGCTGCTATGAAAACCAGGACTGACCAGTCCTGGGAATCTGCCCACCCAGCAAGCACACTTGCATGCCATACCACCCCACTGTCCACCACGTGGTCTCCACCTGCCTCTCCTTGCTCCCTGACCCTACCATGCTTCCTTCCCTCCTCGCTGTCACTATTCTCTTTTGCTTTTGACCTTTTTCTAATGAGCTCAGAGTTTCCCCATCAGGAGGAATAACTCACAGCATATTGCTGGCCTGAGTGCCTTTGGACTCTCTCTATTTCACAGAGAGGCAGCATGAGGTCTAGAAAGGACCACCTGTTGAGGGCCACATGGCGAGCTGTCCAGTGATAAAACACACATGTCTGGCAGGGAAAACAGGGAAAGAGCCCCACCTGGATCTGCTGACTCCTGGCTATACAATATTGAACAGGTTTTGGAACCTCTCTGAGCCCCCATTTCATATGCAAAATAAGAAGAATAATGCCTATCACTTTGTCTTGTTTTGTTTTGATTTTTAAAGGTAAAATGTGACAACAGGCATAAATCACAAGCACAGTGCCTGGCACTCATAGTTCTTGCCCTTTCACAGATATAGAAGAGGGAGTCCAGTTGGAGGTAAGGTGGAAAACTAAAAAAACGTAAAAGCCAGCAAAAGACCCAGCCTCCAGGAGCAGTCTAATCAATGTAACTCAGAAGTAGACCAAGCTATCATTGCTTAACCAATTTTGCAGAGAAAAAAAATCAAAGGATAGCTACAAATGAAAAACAAACAGAGCAAAACCAATACTCATTTATCTAGAACTAGTTTGCTGTCAGAGGAGGGGCCAGTCCCTCTGCCCAAGGACTTGTCAATTCCAATTGTGCAGAAAGATGACAGGAAAGAGATGCACTCTTTTCCTCAGCCCTGGCGGATGAAGGAAAAAAAGAGAAAGAGGGAGTTTAGCCAAAGAAGCAAAAGGGGGACTCCAGCCAGCCAAGATGATAGAGATGTCAAGCTGCTCCTGTAGAATACTGTGTGAACTTCTCTCATCTGGCTGGAGCAGCATTGCTCACTTTGCAAAGACCTTTCTGGTTCTGCTGAAAAGGCCCAGAAGGTTCCAGAAAAGCAAAGCCATTTACTGGCTAAAGTATGACCCCCAGGGCAAGGCTGCCATGAACTGTTGGGCATAATATACAAAGACTCCTAGCCAAAAGGACACATGGGAGCTAAAATCCAATGTGTTTTCCCTCAGGGTCCTGGTCTGATGGGATGGCCTGGGATAGCCTTCTTATCTCTCAGGGTCAAGACATTTTATAACCAGCTCTGGGCTCTTTGGAAGGTCCAGTCCAGGAGACTTCTCTGCTGGGCCAGATCAGAACCTGGATCACCACTGGGGAATAGTTATGCTCCTGCCTTTGGACCCAAGCTGTCTGGGAGATTCTGGCTCTGCCACTCACTTACTCTGTGACTTGGATAAGTTAGATATATTCAATATATATCTAATATATAAACAACTATAACCTAAATGGATGAACATAAAGGAACTTAGATAGTGGTAAGGTTCCACATTTTACTTGAAATGACAAAATAATGATTCTAAGTAGACTGTGAAAACTTAAGTTTAATTAAATTAAGTTTAATTCTTAGAGCAGTCACTAAAGAACATTTTTTTAAAAATGTATTTATTTTGAGAGGTAGAGTAAGACAGCATGCATAAGTGCGGGGAGGAGCAGAGGGAGAGGTAAGAGAGAGAATCCCAAGCAGCCTCTACACCTGCAGCACGGTGAACTCAGTGATGTGTGGCTCAATCTTATGAACCATGAGATTGTGACCTGAGCTGAAATTAGAAGTCAGACACTTAACTGACTGAGCACACCCAGACACTGCACTAAAGAACATTAAAAAAAAAAAGTTATACAAAGATATGTAGCAAAAGAACTATAAATTAAAATAGAATACGGAAAATATTCACCTAACCCAAAAGAAGTCAGAAAAGGAGGAAATAGAGAAATAAATAAAAAAGAATAGAAAGATTAAACAAGAAACTGATCAAATGGTAACTCCAAATGCAAACATGTCAGAAGTTACATTAAATGTAAATGGTCTAACCACACCCATTTAAATGTAGAGATCATTAGAATGGATTAAAAAAACCCAACATCTAACCCAAACAGGTGCTGTATACAAGACACTCACACCATATGTTGAGATAGGTTACAAATAAAAGGGTGGAAAAATATATACCATATAGATGCTAACCAAAATAAAGCTGGGCAGCTTTACTGATATCAAGGTAGACTTCAGAGCAAAGAAAATTATCACAGATAAAGTGAGTTTTTACAGAATGATAAAAGGATCAATTCATAAAGAAGACAAAATCTAAATGCAAATGCACCTAACAACAGAGCTTCAAAAATACATGAAGCAAAATGACAAATCCGTAATTGTACCTGGAAATGTCAACATTCCTTTCTCAGTTATTGATAGAATTAGTAGACAGAAAATCAGTCGAAATGGTTCAGTCAACTAAGTCTATTAGGCATTTGCAAAACACTCAACCCAACAAAAGCAGGATATACATTCTTTTCAATTGCACATAGAACATTCACCAAGCTAGGGGATACGCTGAGTCCTAAAACAAATATTAACAAATTTTAATTGAAATCATGCAAAGTATGTTCTCTGAACATAATGAAATGAAACTAGATCAGTAATGGAAAGATAACAGGAAAATCTCCAGACACTTCGAATTGAACAACATACCTCTAAATAATCAGTGAATTGAATAAGAAACCTCAAGGGAAATTAGAAAACAATTTGAACTGAATGAAAATGAAAACACAACATATCAAAAATTTTGGACTATAGTAAGGAAGTAGTTAGAATTTATGGCATTGAACACGTACATTAGAAAAGAAGAAAGTTTTCTAATCAATAATGCTAGATTCTATCTAAAGAAACCAGAAAGGGAAGAGCAAATAAAGCAGGAGGAAGATAGAGCACAAAAATAAATGATATTGAAAACAGAAAAAAAATTTAAAAAGTCAATGAAACCAGAGGCTTATTCTTTGAAAATATAAATAAAATTGATAAATCTCTAGCAAGACTGATTAAAAAAAGAGAGAAACAAAATTGTGAGTATCAGGAATGAAAGGTGGGATATCACAATAGACATTAAACAGATATAAAGGGGATAATATGAACAACTCCAAGCACATAAATTCAACAACTTAGATGAAATGTATAAATCCCACAAACTACCAAAACTCACCCAAGATAAAATAGATAACCTAAATAGTCCTATAGTTATTAAAGAAATGGAATTTGTAGATAAAAAAATATCTTCAGAAAAGTAAATCTCCTAGTCAAGAGGATTTCTCTGGCAAGTTCTTTCAAACATCTAAAAAAAAGAAATCAAAAACTCTACACAATCTCTTCAAGAAAGCAGAGGAGGAGGAAAGCACTTACCAACTCATTTTATGAGGCCTGTATTATCCTGATATTAGAGCCAGACTTAGAAAACACAAAAAAGAAAACTAGAGATCAATTTCTAACCATGAATATAGATACAAAATTTCCTAACAAAGTTGTAGCAAATTGATTCTAGCAATACATAAAAAGAATAATACAGCATGATTAAATAGAGTTTATCACAGAAATGCCAGGTGGTTTAAACATTTGAAAATTAATCAATGTCAGCCACTATATTAACGGCCTCAAGAAGAAAAACCAGATAATCATATCAACGAATGCAGAAAATACATTTAACAAAATTCACTAGTGATTTATGATATACTCTCAGGAAACTAGAACTATAAGGGCATCTCCTCAACCTCATAACAGATCTATAAAAAACCTACAACTAACATCATACTTAATGGTGAAAAACAGAATGCTCCCCTCTAAGATCAACAATAAGCCAGGGATGTCCACTCACATTGGACCCCCCCGCTCACATTTGTATCCCCCTCGGATACAAAAATCAACATAGAAAAATCAATCATATTTCTATATACCAGCAATGAATTAATTTTTAAAAAAAAGTATCATTTATAATAGCTCAAAAAATAGGAAATATTTATATATAAGTGTGTGTGTGTGTACATATAAAACATATTAGGGTCCTGCATCTGAAAACCACAAAATGCACATGCTTTTCAGAAGAAAGCATAGTGATTTTAGGCTAGGAGAACAATTCTTAGCTATGACATCACAAGGGTTATGTATAAAATAAAAACTTGATAAATTGGACTTCATCACAGTTAAAAAACTCTTACCAAATGAAAGACACTGCTAAGACAAAACATAGACTGGGAGAAAACACTTGCCACATATTTGACAAAGGAGTTCTAACTACAATATGTAAAGGACTCTCAAAACTCAATAATAAGAAAACAACCCAATAAAAAATAAGCAAAAGATGTTTTATCAAAGAAAAGACATAGTTGGCAAGCAAGCGTATGAAAAGATGTTAGCGTCATTAACTTCTAAGAAAATGCAAAATAAAACCACAGGAAGGTACCATCACCCACCTGTATGATGGCTAAAACAAGAAAATACAGACAATAATAAGTGGGAGTGAAGACATGGAGAAAGTGAAAGCCTCATATATTGCTAGTGGGAATGCAAATGGTACAGTCAATCTGGAAAACAGTTTGGCAGTTTCTGAATATTGTTTTTTAATCTGTTTGTTTTTTGTTTGTTTGTTTTGAGAGAGAGAATCCCAGGCAGACTCTGCAGGAAGTGGGGCTCTAGTTCAGAACTGTGAGACCACGACCTGAGCAGAAATCAAGAGTCGGGCCCTTAACTGACTGAGCCACCCAGGTGCCCCTGTTTGGGTCACACAATCCAGCAGTCCTACTCACAGGTACTTACCCTGGAGAAATGAAGACTGCAGGTGAAAGTTGATAGCAGCTCTGCTCATAATCACCGCGAACCGGAAACAATCCAATTGTCCTCCGGTGAGTGAAGAGATGTGTCTGTCCATGGAAGAGATAGTCCTCAGCAATAAAAAGGAATGAGCTATTGATACCCATGACACACTAGATGTGTCTCAAAGGCACGATGCTGAGTGAAAACAGCCAATCTCACAAGGGTGCTATGTGGTTCCGTTCATATGACATTCTGGAAGAGGCAGAGCTATAGTGATAGAGAACAGATTCTTGGCTGCCGAGGGATGGGAGCTACAGCGGGTGTGGCATGAGGAACGGACCCCGCCCAGGGACCTGCTCTGTTGCCGTGAGCACGTGAATCTATGTGTGTGCAAATTCATAGGACTGTAATCAAACAGGAGCTAATTTTATTCAATGTTTACATATTTTTTTCTTTTTTTTCGTTTTTAAGGAGAGGAGTTGGGGCAGAGTTAAAAGGGCAGCAGTGCCCTGTAGGCCAGCATGTGGAGGCCCCGGGGATGGAAGAGATGGAGTAGCAGAGGGCTTCGAAAGCAGGGTCCAGCCACCCCTCCCCAGCAGAAGGGCCACTCCAGAGCCAAGCCGGGGAGGTATTAGGGTTCATGTCATCAGAAAACGGTTTCCTTTTTGATCATCACTTCCCTTTATCACCATCCCATCTGGTGCAGCTCGGGAGCGCTCGGAAAACCAGCTTTATCTGACTTTACACATTAAAAATATCCTTCAGCCCTACGCGGACATTCATCTCCTGCCTCTCGCCTTCTTCTCAGGGAACCTTCTCCTGCTGCTCCAGCCACAGTTGCCTGGGTTAGAAGCCAGGTGGCATTTTCTGCTTCCTTTCTCCCCCGACCTCTGTAAGTCAATTAGAAGTTCCTTAATATGTTTCGAATGTCTATTGGTACCTTGCTTAACCTCCGCCACAGTGCCTGCCTTACCCACCCCAGACCCCAGGGAACAGCCAATGACTGTCTGGACGTCAGAGCCCCATCCTTCCTCCCCTCGAGTCCTATTTTGGTGCTATGACCTCTCATCCCCTTTGCTTGGCTAATTCCTGCTTTTAATTTTCAGTCCCGTCCTGGACATCTCCTCTCAGAAGTTTTCCTTGACCTCATCTAACTAGGGATAGCTCATGCACTAGTAGTGTGAGAGGTTTTTAAATGTTTATTTATTTATTTATTGACAAAACAATTTTATTTATTTTTTATTTTTAAAATATATATTATTGTCACTAGTAGTGTGAGTTTTAAGCTTTCTGTTGTCAAAGCATCTGTCTCAAAAGGCATCCATCTGGAATAAACAGTTCCTAGCAGGACACCTACTAGCAAAACAACCAGATAAGGAACTGGGCTGCCCTCTCTCGTGAAGGTGCCTCTTCCGGAAAGCTTGGACTAACCTGGTTAACCGACCTGCTGGAGTGACTCCCCCTTCTCCCTTCCCATGCCCTACTTCCCGCTCACATGCTTTATAAAGGGTGAGTCCGGAAAACATAGGCATCCCACACTGGGTCCTCATAAAGGCAGAGCCCCGGGTCTGCATTCTCCCCACCCATAGCCTCGCTGTATGGCCCTCCGGAGTGCTGTGTCCTCTCCAGAACTTGTGAGTAAGAAATCTTATTCCTCAAAGTTCCCTGATGAGTTTTTGTGGGAGTACACATCCCGTGATCGTAATAAGAACCACAAAGCCTGGTGGAGCCACAACGCTGGCCCTCTGCAGACATGCCTGTGGGGCTGGCTAGGAGTCAGACAGTCTGGAAAGTGCCTCAGGCATTCCTGGGTGAGACCCGCGACATCAAGAGGCCAGGACTGACAAAACAGTCCCCTCTCTGGCCCCCTGTATCTGCCTCCTGCACCTCATTTCTAGAGGGTATTGAGATGGGGTGTTCGCTCTTGAAAGCGTTTCTGGAGCAGACACGGGGCCATGACCCATCCACTGCCCCGCACATGCCTACTGCAGGCACCGAGCTTCTTTCCACCCCTAAATATTGAGAAGAGGTGACTTCACCGTGTCAGTGAGCATCCATGGCATACATGCATGCAACCCCCCACCTCTAGAGTTGGCCAGACTCTGCCCTGTGACTTATGCCTCAGAGTCTGTCTGGGCAGCAGCAGAAGAACCCCATGCCCCTCCCCCACTTCAAGCTGTCTGTGGCCATTTACGTAGCCGCGTGTAGCAGGAGGATTCCAGATGGAGTCAGAAGCCTGAGGTGCAAGTGCGGGTTTCCCACTAGCTCCCACCGTGACCCAGGATAAAGCGCTACCTCTCGCCAGACCTCAGTTTTCCATCTATCTGATGGGATGAGCGAAACTGCTGGTTTCTCAGAGGGCCTGGCTGACAGGTCTTAGAGCTGGTGAGAAGCTGCCGCCCTGGATGAGTGAGATGGCCCGGGGGCAGGCTGCCAGGGGCTGCCCTGGCCGCTCTGGAAACGCTCAGCCAAAGCCATGCGAGAGGAAGGCATGTTTGTGGGATGGCTGAGTACCTCTCGCCCCCCTCTTTCCTCTCACCCCCTCTTAATTGCAGGGTGGGCAGCTGCCATCTCCCCCCCTCACCCGCATTTTGTTAAAACCCCTAATTTGTCAGTCAAGGAAGCAACAGAGCATTAGCAATGGGTGGAACGTGCCAGGCAAAAATGTGGCATTCATTCAGCCTGGGGCCCAAGTAGGGAGGGGTACTGAGTGACCTCCCTGCCCGTGGAGCTGGGGATTGAGGGTGGTGCTTCCCTCCTCACCCCACACACCTTCTCATCTCCCCACCTGGAGAGCATACTTCTGCATGGAGGCAGCGGACACGCAGTGGGCACTTTGCTTTCCTCTGACAGTTGCCATTAATAAAACATTACATTACATTGGAGCTCCGAGGGGATAATTGGAGCCATTTATCACGTCTGCAGCCACAGAGAGGGTTGGGTCACTGGCACAGGGGTTGGTGACCAGGCACTGAGGGGCGAGCTGAGAACCTGTGAGGCTTGGGGCCGTGTGGGGAGATTGGGAAGAGGCAGGGTCTAGGTCTGACACTTCTGACCCTCCCACCCAGCTTCACTTTGGCCTAAACAGAGGCCAGGAGGCCAGCTCCACTGCCAGACAGGAGAGGTTGGAATCCGGACCCCACTACTTATGGACTGGGCAAGTTCTCTAACTTTCCCAAGACTCAGTTTCTTCATCTGTAAAATGGAGGCAGGACTAATACTTGCATCCAGGGCTTTTGCAGAGATTACATTAGCTAATGCATTTGAAATGCTGAGAAGTTGCCTAGCACTCAGGGAGGGCTCGGGGAACATTAGCTGTAACCCCATTCATTTGGCTGACCAAGGGAAGCTTGGGGCAGAGGATGGGTGGCACCCCCTTCTGGGGGAAAGACACCTTACAAAGCGGGGAAAGCATATGCATCACTCTCAGTCAGACCATCTGGGCACTTTCAGCCCTGGCCACTCAGCTGCTTCCTAACCGTGAGACTGGACAGGTCACACAACCCCCCACCCCTTTTCCTATTTGCACAATGGGGGTGCTCACAGCCACGTCACAGAGCTGTTTTAACTTTCAGGTATGAGTGGATGGATAGCTTCTAGCTCAGAACTTGTCACATAGTGGAACTCAGTATGTGCTAAGTGTCCTCCTTTCTCTCTTAGAAGAGACTCGTCTCTGTTGTTGAAACAGGGTATCTGTCACAGGAAGAAGAGTGCGGGGTTGAGGAAGGCAGATCACTCAGGCTCCAGGAGGGAATCTGGCTCAGGCTCAACTGACTCCAGGTTCCAATGAACCACTTACGGTAGATTGCATTGCAGCCCCATATCTTAACCTCTGTCCGTATCCATGGCCCTGGTAACAGTCTTTGTCCATCCTTCCTCTTAAAGGACAAAGTGGATTTCAACCCTCTTTGACTCTGGGTCATGTGACTTACTTTGGCCCATGGAAAGGGCAGGAGTCACAGTGTGAAAGTTTTGAGTCCAGTCCTTAGAAGACTTTGCTTGTTTCTGCTGGCTTTCTTGCACTTTTGCCATTCAATGAGCAGGGCTACCTGCCAGCCCCGGGAGGATGAGAGCCATGAGCTACAAAGCCCCCCAACCACTACTGTTCCTACAGCAGAGTGGCCCAGCTGAGCCCTCCTCAGATCAGCCAAACCCCAGCAGACTTGCACACCCGCATGAATACTGGGGGAGGCTGCAGATGTGCTGTGGTTGGCTATTGCATATCAAAGCTGACGATGCACGGGGAGCACTCCCTGTCCATCCCTCAGCCTTTTTTTTTTTTTTCAGAAGGCGCTGCCCCTACTGTTGACCATCAACATATCCAGCTTACCTTTAATAGCTAAGACACTCCAGAACCATCCCCAGTAGGTCCTACAAAAGTCCAGGACCTGACTTGAATTGATGTAGACCAGGTCAGATGTTTATCCTCAAACCCCCATTGTGCCCGGGGGTGTGGAATCTTCAGTGGGCCTCCATCACATGCTTATCCATGCAGCTGGGGCCTGGGGTCAATGTAGGGCACACTATCAATCCACGTGGACTGCGAGTTGGGAGAGGTCATTCCCCAAAAGAAATCAGAGTGGCTTTATCAGAACAGGAGGGAATGGATGCTAGGCAGACCAGAGGGACAGGATGTTCACAATAGGAAGACAGGGAGTGCACAATTACATACTCAGGAAGGAGAATTTATGGGTATTGATAGCTGATTGAATAAGTGGAACATGACCCTAAGGTTTCTAACTGGTGGAGGTTCTGGTGAGGTCATCTGCAACGTGAAGAGACCTAGGTGTCAATGGAGGAGAGGAAAGATTTCAGGACACAGAATTCCCATGTATTTTTTGGACGGGAAAACAATAATCCAGTCTGGTTAGATTGGAAGTCTTCATTTGTGTTTAATTTTAGGTCCCAGAAAAGTCCCAAGAGATATGGAGCATTTACACATTCAGCAGGCCTCCCTGACTACATGTTTTTAGCATTAATCAGGGTTATTCCCCCAGTAGGTGGGAATGGAGTAGGGCACACTTCAGCGGAGGAATCTACACCTTGAGAAGGGGCAAATTGGTCCTCTCCCATGTGTCAGAGTCTTTGGGTTCAGGCCAGGCTGTCAAAGATCAGTCCTGAGGCCTGGAGAAAAGTCCCTCTGGAAGAGGGGGGAGTAAGAATGGTCGGGTACTGAGACGGGGGTCTGGAGACTGAGCTGGACTCTTTCTTTCACTAAAGCTCAAGATGGATTCCGAAGCTGAGATACTGTCTCTGAAAGTGAGGTGTGAACATGGTCTACTGTGCTGTTTTCAAAAGCAGATGGACTGGATTTGATCTTCTGAGAAGATGGCCGTCTGCAGGCCAGGAGGAGAGCTCTCAGAAAACCAGACCCTGCTGGAAACTTGATTTTGGACTTCTAGCCTCCAGAACTGTGAGAACAGAAATTTCTATGGGTTAAGCTACTTAGTCTGGTTTTTTAAAGTTTTTCTTATTTATTTTTGAGAGACAGAGAGACATGAGAGCAGGAGAGGGTCAGAGAGAGAGGGAGACACAGAATCCAAAGACACACTTCAGGCTCTGAGCTAGCTGTCAGCACAGAGCCCGACGCGGGGCTTGAACCCACGAACCGTGAGATCCCAACCTGAGCCGAAGTTGGACGCTTAACCGACTGAGCCCCCAGGCGCCCCTAGTCTGGTGTTTTGTTATAGCAGCCTGAGCAGATGGCTCTGGGGAGCGAGTGGCAGTAATTGAGCTACCTGGGCCAGACGTTTACCACGCACTGTTTCATGTGACCCTCAAGTGACTTTCTGAAGAAGGGGTGATCACTCTCACTTTCCAGGTGAGGAAACTGAGTCCTGGTGGTCAGGTCCATCTGACTCTTTCCACATCGCCACACATTTGGGCCTAGAGACCCAAATTACCGACAGCCTACAGTTCTGACTGAGGAGTATCTCGGTGACCTTGGTGGTATCATGGAGAAGCTGCAGGACTTTCCTCACTCATTGAATCCCCTAAAGAGTTGCATAAGGTAGATATCATTATACCACTTATAGTCGAGGAAACTGAAGTTTGGAGGAGTTAAATGTCTCACCCATGGTTATATGGCTAATGAGGATTTGAACGCAGGCCTCTCTGACTACAGGTCCTTCATTTTGGACCACAGATGCAGAAAATCCCCTGTAGGGCATGGGAGCTAGCCTCCTCCAGACTTACTCTACTCTCTCAGGGTCCCTTTAGGAAAAGGGCAGCTGGGACAGTGCCACACGCAGCACCAGGCACATCAGAAGCCATGTGGTAATGGGAGGAAGATCCCAGGTGGGCAAATCTCATAAGTGACCCCTCATCCTTTCTTTCTTGGATCATCATCTCTTTCTTGGGAAATCCCCAGCTCTGACCCATCCCCGCACTCTTGGGGACAGAAGTGCTGAGTGAGGCAAACAAATACAGCCCCTGATACTCCCTCGGTCACCCACCAGGCCCCATCCACTCTGGTCTCCAGAAAGCCAAGCTTCTTCCCCTCTTCCCCGGACCTTTGCCCATGCTGTGCCCTCTGCCCGGATATTCTGCCCCAACTCCAGGTCTTCATAGGACCAACCCCAACCACTGAGGTGTCAGGTCATTATCCATCATCTTCTCTCAGGACCCTTTCCCAGCCAACATCCCATAAATCTGCCACCGGCTGCCATCTCTATCACTTTATTGTTTCCAGAACATTCTCACTGCGAGACATCGTCTTGTTTGTTTACTTGTTTGCCGCTCTTCCTACCATCTCTCCCAGCACAGAGCAGCTTGACATCTCAGCGCTCAATAAATAATAGTTGAAAACAAATGGATGAAGGGCTCTTTAAGGTGGCGGGAGCCGGAAGTGGGGTGGGACGCCACAGATTCTTCTTTGGGAGCGCTCCAACTTCTGAAGGTGTCCTGACGGTGGTGAAGGCTGGTCCGCTTTGGAGGTGCTCAGCAGAGGAGCAAGTGGGCTGGTGTGGACACAGCCTGTGAGGAACGTGGCTAGACCTGGGGAGCCTAGCTCAGCTCCCCCATGCTAGGGAGCCCCCAAAGGCACTGTTCACTTCACAGGAAGTTTCTCTATGATGCCTCCCTGATCCCAGCCTTTGAGGGCCCCTCCTTTGGCTCCTGGGCTGAGTAGGGCTGGGCTGGGCTGGCCTGGCTGATTTCCACTTTATTATGTTATGATGATTTCCCCTCCCCGGGATGATTAGGCCTTAATAAATAACATTTCTCTCCGATATTGTGCCATCATTAATTCTGCTTAGCTCTCCTCGGAGAAAATTTTGTGGAAACATTCTCAGTGCTGCTATTTAAAGCTAAATTAATTCGGCTGATTATTTCTGTCCAAGTAGATTTGTGCCCAGGCGGCTGGGGCCAGCCCTGCGGAGAAGCAAGGTGGGTGCTTGTGTCTCTCCTGGAGGCCTTGACCAGGGACTCTGCTCATCCCTTGCTGTGCAGGGCTGAAGACTGTGTCTTCTCTGGCAGAGGGAGGAAAGAGTGAAGGAAACCTGGGTCTCGATTTGGGGTCTCAATGTCCTTCCTCCCAGCCTTGCTTAGGGTGAGGGCAGTATTGGGAGGACCCAAGACCATTCTTCCTACCACTTGCCTGACAAAGGCTTGTACAGGTGCCCAGGTCCTTACAGATGCCACTAGTGTGATGCTACACTTCCCCAGAGAATGTGGGGATCTGTGAACCAAGATGGGGTCCTACCCACCAAGGAAGACTTCAGTGCCCAGTAGGTTTCTATGTGCCAATGCTCGGGCTCTACAGAAAACTTGGGGGTCTGACCCCCCCTCCCCCCGGGATGACTCTGTGCAGCCAAAATGGGTCCCAAAGTACAATGAGATTGGCAAAAGCAGCGGTCGGATGAGCGCCAGGGGTTCTGAGCTCCAGGGCAGGTGTCTGAGTCCATGGTGCTCGCACAATTGTACTGAGTTCTGTCTCCACTGGGCCAAGGCCGTCAGAGATGACAGGTTTCTCTGTAACAAAGCAGGATTCCGTGAATTCATATTTCTATCAAACCACTCAGGGTTTGGCATAACCAAGTGTGGTTCTGAAGAAAACAGCAAGATTCTGCGTAACTGGGTGAGTTTCTGTATCACCAATCAGGGTTTATGTAAAGGCAGTCTCTGTATATCAATATTGGAATCTATTTAAAACAAAAGCCAAGAGCAGAGTTCTGGGAGGCTGAATAGAGTTCTAGAGACTCAATTGGAATTCTGCATAAGTAGCAGGCATCTGGGTCTATGGAGAGGCTCTGGCAAGTGCAAGGTTTCTGATAACAGTGGTGCGGGGGGTCAGCAAGCAGATTTCTGTCATGTGTAAACACTGAGAGCCAGATAGGGCTCTCCGCAACCAAGCAGAGTCCTCTAAGGGCTCCAACAGATTATCATTTTATTTATTTTTTATTATTTTAAATTTATTTATTTATTTTTAGAGAGAGAGAGAGAGAGGCAGAGAATCCCAAGCAGGCTCTGTGGTCAGTGCAGAGCCTGATGCAGGACTCAAGCTCAAGAACTGTGAGATCATGACCTGAGCTGAAACCAAGAGTTGATGCTTAACCAGCGGAGCCACCCAGGCACTCCCAGGTTATCATTTTTGTATTTTAAATGACCAAGAGCCTTGCGGTGTGCTCTGTGTAGTCAGCACAGCCCAGGGCGACAGAGCAGTGCAGTCTGTGGGGTCTGGCCCTGGCTCGGAGCCAGAATCCTTGCTGGAATGGGGACTGGACATGTGATTATTTGACATTTTTAGTGACTATGGTGGGAAGCTGGTGTTGCTGGAAGTCGGGGGACTTCTCAACATAGCAAAGGGGCTCTAATGTAGAATCACCAAACAGAACGGCAAATGTCCATTGCGTCTGGCTTCAATCATGCCATGTCTCCCCAACCACAAGGCCTTCACTTGTGCTGTTTCCTCTGCTTGTCTCCCCTCGGCCCCATTGCTCTCCTGACATGCACCTGCAAACCCTCCGTTTAAATGCCATGAACTCACGGAGTTTGCCCTGACTCTTCTCACACAACCTTTTTGCTCACAAATAGCACCTTATTCTTTCTCCTCCTCGCACTTAACACGTTGTGTACATACGTATTTATTTGTCCATCTCCTCTCCAAATGTTCTGTTTGCCCTTGGGCCTCTCCTTAGAGAGATGGTCCCTCAGTCTCCACCTCCAGCCCCCAAGGCTGCCCTGCATCCTGGACATCTCTACCTGGAGGTCATGCACACATCTCTGTTCCACGTGTCCCAAGTTACGCTCATCGCTCCCCCAGACTCACTCGCCTCACAGTCCCACCAGGTAACTGTCTATATCATCACACTCTCCTCCTCCGAAGAAGACATCTTGGACTTATCACAGACTCTCTGCCTACATCACCCCATCACTAACCCAGTCTGTCCCATCTTTATGGCCCATCAGTCTATTCTTACCCTCCCCGCCCCCGAGCAGACCCTCCTCATGTTCATTTCCACTCCTTTTGCCATTGAGCTGCAGTGGCAGGCTGTGGCAACTGGGGAAATAGAGGGTTACCTTTTCCACGGAGAGACCCCCTCAGTTGTCTTACGGCAGGCCTAGGGTAACAGTAGCTTAAAGGAGATCAGAGTTGGTTTCTTTCTCATGTTTATAGGTTGGCCACAAGCAGGCCGTCTTGACATGGTGGCCCCTTGGCATTGGAGATCCCTTCTATCTGACTGTTCTCCCTTCTCAGGGTGCCGCCCTCCCTAGTGTGGGCAAGATGACTCACCGGCGTGCCCACTGGGCAGTTTCCCACCCGCTAGAGGCAGAAAGCGGGAGCAGCGGGGAAGGGGGGCCAGCCGGCCACCTCCCTCAAGAGCACACCCCAGACTGCACGCGCCGCATCTTCCCACACACTGCTGGCTCAATCTAGCGGCAAGGGAGGCTAGGGGATGAGGTTGATCCTGGAGGGCCACCTGCCCAACTAAAATCCAGAGCATCCACCACGAGGGGAAGACGGAAACATAGCGGTGTGTGCCGCATAGGCGGAAACACTAGAATCGCACAGACCTGAAGAGGGAGCATTTTCGGAGCCCCAGACGGCATGTACTTCTGTTTGATCCTCGTGACAATACAGGTGGGGAGTCATCTCCTTTAAGCAGAGAAGGACCTTGGGGTGAGGGGGTGTTAAATGACTTGCTCAGGGTCGCAAACTTAAAAGTGACAAGATGGGGTCCGAAGTGATGGCAGCTGATGCCAGAGCCCAGGATTAACCTGTCAGGCCGCACCAGAGGGAGGGACATTCCAAGGAAGGAGGGGCACTGCTAGGTGTCTCCACAGCGCTATTCCTGCCACTTAAACCAGTAGGAGTGAGTCGTTATTCGTGAACTGGATTGGATCTGTTCCTTTCTTTCTGTGGGTGCCTCAACCCGAGAGGAAGGACCCCCACCCTTTCTTGCCCTGAGAGAATGTGCTGACAGGGTCTCCCTTCCCTTACTTGTTTCTCCCAATGGGGGCACCCGCTCCGCATCTCCACTTTCCTCACTGTGAGTGTGTGTGTGGGGGGGGGGCGGGGACATTCCTCAGCAAAATCTGCTTTTCAAGAAGGAGAACTCTGCTAAAAAGAGTTCTTGCCATGGTCCTCTGGCTCTCAAATTATCTCTGTGCCCTCCCTCTTCATAGAATCCCACCTGGGAATGGAGGCTGAGGAGCCTGGAGGGGGCTGTGCCTCTCTGGTTTCCTCCTCATTTTATTGTTAAGAGCTAACACTTACCAGTCCTCACCACATGCCAGCTCTGTTCTACGTGCTTTACATGTACCACATTGACTTCTCACCTGGTCCCACGAGTCAGGTACTCTTTTCAGTCCTATTTTATAGAGAAAAGAAAGTGAGGCACAGAGAGGTTAAATCACTTGCCTCAGCTCACACAGTAAGTGATGCAGCCAGGCTAAGGGCCAAGCCTGCACCTGTAACTCTACACTAAAACTGTGCAACGATGCACAATTAAGTCCTCAAATACCTCCAGTTTACAAAGCCCGGTTGTAGCTGTGCTGTATTTTCCTTCACACCCAAACTCACTTCCGGATATGGAAACTGAGGCTCAGAGAGGCTAGCTATGCTCCCCAGTGGTTCAGCTTGCCTCGAGGCTTCTCCGTGACCCCATGTGGTCTCAGTTGGTAGAGGCTCACAGAAGAATCTAGTCCTGAGGTCGTGTTGGCTCTGAAGGCAGCCGGCTGGCTTGTCTGTCTCCTTTCCCTCCAAGGGAGTTTCCCAGCTCTCCCTAGGCCCCTGGCAGTCCCCTCTCCTTTCCAGCTGTTACAGCTGTGCGTGTGTAGGGCGGGGTGGTGGCAGATGGGGGGGGTGTTGAGCAAAGGAAGAAGGCTGTTTATTTACAATGTGACAATTCTGATGTATTTGCTAGGGGGGAAAGCACCCCCAGCACCACACAACTAAATGAAAAGGCTGGTGGTTGTGGGCTGACTTAGAACCAAGTGGATTGGAGAAAAGCAACAGAAATTGCTGTGGCTTCCTTCACTCCCTCAGCCAGGCAAGGCCCCCTGCAGCTCTGAGGTGCTGCTCTGAGCAGATCCCAGCTTGCCTTGGTGTGCCCCAACTAGGACTCTGTTCCACGGGGGTGATGGGGGCTTGGGGGACAGCCCTATGTGTTTGTTGGCTTTTCTGGTGTGATGGGTTTTCCTGGGGCATCATGGGACAAAAGGCATCTGCGCTCTCTGCGGACCACTCCATCTTTTCTCTGTTGTCCCAAAGTGTGGCCACTATAGTGAATGCCTGCCTCCCTCCTTTCTTCAGCCAGTTAGTGCCTTGGGACTTCTAGCAGCTTCACACCACTCGCATCCATCCCCTGCTCTCTCTCCTCTGCTTAGTGGAATGTTCATCCTGTGTTTCATCTGAAATATGTCAGCAGCCTCCTACCTGGGCTCCCCGCCTCCACTTTTGCCAATTATATCTACTCTACACTCAGACTTTATTCTCCCAGCTGCATGGCGTATAATTCAAAGCCCTTGGATTAGTCAGACTTCTGCTCTGATAATGCTGTGTAACAAACAACCCCCCAAATCCCAATGACTTACAGTTGTGAACACTTAGGTATCTCACTCACGGGTCTTCAGGTGGGCTGGGGCAGTTCTATGTCAAGCTGTAGTTTGTGACACCCAGCTCCTCTCCTGGGATCAGCAGGTACCCAAAGTATGTCATCTGTGGCAGGTAGTAGGAGTACAAGAGGCCATGCTGAACCACATCAGCAAATATAATGTCTCTGTGCACATCAAGTCCACGAACATGTCACTAGTCACACCCGCACAAGTCAGGTGGCAAGCCCAAGAGGGCTCCTTTACCAGGAGGCAGGTCACAGGGCAAAAGGAGCAGATCTGTAATTCTATTACAGGGAGAAATTGAAGAATTGGGAATAATAATCTAATATGTCATGGTCCTTTGTCACTGTGGTTCTCAAAGGCATAGTCCTGCCTGGGACTGGTGTTGTCAGCATTACCTTGACCCCACCCCAGACCCACGGAATCAGAAAGCCTGGGAATGGGGCCTGGTAATTTGAGGTCTAACAAGCCCTCCAGGCACTGTAGGCCATAGTTTGAGAATCACTGCTGGATAATCAGACTTGCCTTTTTTTTTTTTTTTTTTTTAATCCCTGACTTCCATAAGCTATGCCTCCCCAGAGACTTCACCTTGTCTCTCTGTTGGAATGCTCATTCCTTTTTTTTTCAATGTTTATTTATTTTTGAGAGAGAGACACATAGAATGTAATTGGGGGAGGGTCAGAGAGAGAAAGAGACACAGAATCCAAAGCAGGCTCCAGGCTCTGAGCTGACAGCACAGAGCCTGATGCAGGGCTCGAACCCACGAATTGTGAGATCATGACCTGAGCCGAAGTTGGCCCCTTAACCAAGTGAGCCACCCATGCGCCCCGTCACTCCTGGCAAATTTCTGCTCATGGTTTAAGGCCTGAGCCAAATGTTCCCTCCTCTGGGAAGCCTCTCCTCCGCCCGGACCCAGGCAGAGTGAATCATTCCCTCTTCTGTGCTTCCAGAGGACTCACACAGACACGCTCCATACAGCAGGCCTGACTGTATGTTGACTGTGTGTTTGGGACAGGGCATCTTTCAGGGTCAGGACTCTGTCTTATTGGCTGTTTCATTCCCAGCACATTACGTATGTCTGGCACACAGCAAGCACTCAATAACTGTCCAGCGGCACATAGTACACACTCAATAACCGTTCAGTGATTGTGTTGCTGATTTTCAGGCACTCTGGCTACACAGAGGGCGGGGGCAATACTTCTGCATAGGAGTCCAGGCTTCCTAGGACGTTAGGTGACAATTGTTGATGGAAGGAGAACAGGTGAGGGTGGTCAGGACAGCCCAGTCTGGGCTCTGCTCAGGCTCCGAGTGTGAGTGGGGCAGAGGTCTCGGATCCCTGGGTATGAGCAGGAAGCAGATGAGGAGAGCATCTGGGCACCAGATGCCCAGCAGCTGTCCTTGCTTATGGCAAATCTGGTGAAGGCTTATGCAGGGATTCTGCAGGACTGGAAAAACTCTGATTATTTATTAGATGCTGGAAAAGCTGACCAACCTTCAGACTGGGGGGTCTTGGCAGAGCTGCCACCTCCATCAGACTAGGAGCTTGTCTGATGCAGCACTATGTCTCTTCTGTCCGATTGGGAGCTTGTGGGCAGCATGAGTTGTCTCTGCCCCGTTGGACGAGGAGAGCCCTTCCTCTGCATCTGGGCTGTGAAATTCCCATCAAACAGAGGGTTCTGGTTCAGAGGCTGGCTCCCCCACCACTACTGACTTGGGCATCCTTGAGGCAAAGAACTCTCAATTTCCTTTCTAGAGCTGAGATCCTTATAAGACTCTCCCTTCTCAACCCATCCACTGCTCTGCCTTCAAACCCAGCGTGTCTCCAGATGAGTTTTGTCCATGCTTCCTGGAACACTGAGAGAATGAGCAGTCAACACCAGGAGGAAGAGAGTTCGGCCAGCCTATGGACGGATGGGGACCTGGGGCACCGGACGCCAGGAAGAGGGTAGATATAGTAGGCCAGGATGAGCCCTCGGCTCTCTAATCTTCTCCTTCTGGACTGACAGGTACATTTCAAGGGAAATTGAACCTGTACATTTCAGCTTCGTTTGCCCTTAACACGTCTGTTTGGCAGTAGGCAGGAGGCTTTTGATGTCTGCATCTTGGTGCCCAAGACTTTCTAAGCCTCTTTTCTTTGATGCTAAGGAGACCTGTGTTTCTGCCAAGGAGTAAATAGACTTGCATATCCTCCAGTGCCTTAGTCTTTAGAGACCCAGCTCCCAACACCCCGAGGGCGGGAAGCCCTTCTTCCTTCGCTCAGCCTGCCCACACTCGTGCAGGGTGCCGTGTAGGAAAGCTTTTGGAGAACTGTCTTTGGTGACACAGACCAGGGGAAAACCGTGGGAGATTCTCACCTAGCTCCGCCTTCTAAGAAGCAAGGGAAGGGGGCCTGCATTCCTGCTAAGGCTTCTCCAGGCTTCAGCCTCCCCATGATTTCATCAGCAACCCCATCTCCGCACTCGCTTCCAAAGTCATCCTTAAAATGATGTTCTTATTCTTCATAAAGGCAATTGATGATTTCTCAATCTCACGGAAAGTGTGAATAAAGCACCTTTGGAAAGCGTGGCTGTTTTCATTGATCTGAAATGATCTACACAATCACAGCAGGCTCGCTGTGCAAAAGCAGTTTACGTTGTGGAGCCTCCTTTTGGAAAATTGGTGCCCCGGACCCCCTCCTTACAAAAATTTTGCAAGAGACACAGGAAACCACTCAGGCCCCCTCTTTCCAGTCCCACAGCCTCTGCTCCCAACCCCCTCCCCCTACCCCATACTGGTCAGTCTCTACTTCCTCCGCCTGAGACTTAAGGGAGAGGTCCCACTTTGGGTCCTGACCTGCGTGAAGGCAGCTGCTGTCATTTCTCTGATCTGAGCAATTAGGGATTTCAAGGGAAGGGGGACTGTGGCCTCTTTCCCTGCTCAGCAGTGGGCCTCTGGAAATTGGGATTCGGGGGTCTTCCAAAGTCTGGATGCTTTTCAGTGGGGGCATCTCTGTGTCCCCCTCCCCACTTTCTGTGCATCCAGACATCTCCATGGGGGTTGGAAGTGTTGGCATGCAGTCCAGGGGACTTCAGTCCAGCCTGGGGCTCCAGGGTCTCTGGAGGGAGGTGGAGTCTGAGCCTAGTGAATAAAGGTCCCGGAGGGTCCCGTCTGAGAATAGAGGAGAAGCAGTGCTAGAGAAGATGGGGTCCTTCTATGTGGTTGGACACTCACCATGGGCCTGGGGGAGGCCCCATTCTGAAAGGAAAAGCACAGGTCTTCATGGGGGCCGAGGGGGCTGTTCCCAACTATACCATAGTGTCAGAAGCAGGAACAGCTGGAGACCTTGGCCCCAAGAGCAGAGTGGAGTGGATGGGATTATTTCCCTTTCATTGTTTTCTGGTGAGTGGAGCGGGCAAGGCAAGCAGGAGAAGGGGCCGCCTGGCTCTGTGAGGTCTGAGCAACAAACAGCATGTGAGAGATTGGAGGACTTCGATTTGCACTGTAGATTGACGGAGCATCAGGAGTCACCAGCTAAGCTCCTGAGACCCAGGGATGCGCACACAGCATGGTTGTGGTGGCATCAAGACTGGAACTTGGGTCCCTTGACTTTCAGCCTGAACTTACAGGCTGAACTTGAGAAAGAACTTCCTGCCTCCAGCAGTTGACACGGACACAGAAGCATCTCGGAGTTGGCTGAGAGAGAGCTCCAGGTATGTCAGCGACCAGAGTGTGGCCTGTGAGTCAGGGAGCACGACCCTGACCTCCAGCTGCGTGCACCCACCTGGCTGCGGCTGGGAAGAGTGGTGTGTGGCAAGCAGGCCTCGCAGTAGAGCCGAGGTCGCTGCGGGAGGGGCCACCTGGCACCAGCCTCCTGCTTAGAATAGACATAGAGTCATTATCCAGCGAGTAGCGATCATAATCCTGGAAGACGTGCAGTTCCCCTCCGGTGCCTTCAATCACCACCCTGAATGGGAGCGGAAACTTGAAGCAGGCATCAAACCCACGCAGAT
Organism: Suricata suricatta; assembly: GCF_006229205.1. Lineage (NCBI taxonomy): Eukaryota > Metazoa > Chordata > Mammalia > Carnivora > Herpestidae > Suricata > Suricata suricatta. The sequence continues at coordinate 21,058,977 of NC_043716.1, forward strand.
AGAAGCTGACAGCTCAGTCTCCATCCAGCCTCTGCTCCTGCGTTCCCGACTCAGGCTGTTTCCAGGGCTCAGGAGCACCTGGCTTGTGAAGAGGTGGTGCTCTGTCCTCACCAACGGTGGCCTAGATAGGGGCGGAGGGGGGCCTCGGTGGGTGGGGGCATGGGTGCCGGGGTCCCAGATGTGAGGACCTCGGGTCCTGCTCCTGCTATGTCGTGTCAGCGAGGCTCACCCCATCTCTCACTGGACCCGGGGGTGCAGGAGATGCCATGTAGACTGGCTGGCACATACTCGGCTCTTTATCATGGCAGTAAACCTACTATGTTCCTGGAGCTCCAGCCCTGTCACCCCTACACAAACCCTGAGGAATGAATACTGCTGGAGCAAGGCAGCAGTGAATCCGTGCTCCCCTCAATCCCTGGCCATGGGGTGGGGGGACTGAGGCTTCCCAAATGGCTGGAGGCTATAGGAGGAGGAGCTCCCACTGTGGGAGAGGAGAGGGCAGGATGTGAGTGACTTAGTCACAGCCTCCCATGGCCCCATGGGCTTGGTTAAGCCCCTCTTCTCTGCACCCCAATTTCTTCACCTGTCAAATGTAGGGGGGGTTGGCAGAGAAGGTTCCTAATGGCCAAGCAGATGCAGGTCTCCTGGGTTCTTCGGGCCTTCCTGGGGACCCCGGGGAACCCAGAGTGACAGGGCAGAGGAACACTGGAGTCCTTGTCACTCAGACTTCCTCTCAGGAAGGAGGGGTTCCTGAAGTAGTGGGGGCTGACTGCTGCTGGGTGGCCACATCCCTGGGTCCAATCTGCTGGGTCATGGCCAGGAAGTCCTGCCCCCTCCCCACCGGGCCCCGGTGAGCGTGGTCCTCGTGGCTTCCGGCACATCCAACAAGGGACATTTAGCCTGGGGCTTCCTCTCATGCACTGTGAATCTATTCTGTTGCAGAAAGAATATAGGTCTGGGGCCACACAGGCCTGGGTTCAAATCCCAATGCTGCTACTTCTAAAATGTGTGGCTTTAAATAAGTCCCTTCTCCTATGTGGGGCTATAAAAGGGGTACAGGGGTGCCTTCCTCACAGGAATTAGTTTGAGGATTAAATGCAGCCCTGCGTGTGGAACACACACCCAGGGCTTGGCACCTCTGGTTTCTCAGGTGGTAGTCATCCCTCCTCTCCATGGCTGGCCTCACGTAGGGCCGGGCACCTGCCATCAGGAGGGAGAGTCACACTGTCCCTGTCTTCCCAGGACCTGTGCCTGTCCTGCCTGCCCCTTGAATCCCAGCCCGCAGCAGAACCCCAGACATAGTGCCTCCTAGAAGCAAGACCCAAAGGTCAGATTCTTTTGATAAAGTCATTTTTCAGGAATGTTTATTTCCTCGGAAACACTTATTCAGGAACACGGATGAGGCACTGACGGGGGCCCAGTCCCAGGAACCAGGCTGAAATGAAAGCCAGGGCTCCAGTAGCAGAAAGGTGCCAGAAGAGGGTTCCAAACCCCGGGGCTGTTCCAGGAGGTCTGGCTGCCAGAGCTGGGTGCCCCCTCTGCCTGCAGCCCCCCATCCTGGGGCGAGGGCAAACAGCCAGCCACAGGTCTGCCCTGCTCTGCCTCTGGAGAGCTGTGTGGCCTGTGGATGTGAAGTTAACTTCTCTGAACTTGGGTGTCCTCATCTTCCAGACAGGGCCAACCACAGTTCTCTGAGCAACACAAAGGCATGGATCAAATGCGGCAAAAGGTGTGACTCTTCCAAGCTGAGGGCCTGATTCATAGGAGGTATTTAACACATACTGGTTTCTTTCTTCAATTGAGACTTATTTGTTGAACTTTGATTTAGATTTTCTTAACACTTATTTTCGAGAGAGAGAGAGAGAGCGAGAGAGAGAGCGAGCGCGCATCAGCGGGGCAGGGGCACAGAGAGAGGGAGACAGGATCCCAAGCAGGCTCCAGGCTCTGAGCTGTCAGCACAGAGCCCAACGCAGGGCTCGAACCCACAAGCCGTTGAGATCATGACCTGATTTGAAGTTGGACGCTTAACCGACTGAGCCACCCAGGGGCCCCTGTTAAACTTTGATTTAATGCAGCTTATTGTGTTTGATGCTGAGGACCGGACAAGGAGTAAGATCCAATTGCTCCTCTGTAGGACGGACACAGTCTAATGGGAGGAGCCTTCTCTCCAACCTGTCGCCTCCCTCCCTTCCTGCTTCACTCTAGGGCGGCAGGTGGGGACCGGGGAAGCCACGGTGGAAGCCCAGAGAGCCTCGAGCTGCCTGCTGCTAAAAAGAGGATGCCCACAGGCCCAGGGTTTACAGCTGGTGGCTCCCATGTCCCTATTCCCCAGGCCTTGTCTTCACTTCACTTCCCAGTGCAGCGATGTCCCTTTCTAGGGCTGTTCCAGACTCCTCTTATTGTGAGCCCAGCTGAATGTAGGTGGAGTCCTGGGCCAATGGGGACCTGGAATAGCAGATCTTCACTGCCAGCGTGGAGTTTCACCCCTAATCCTTCTGCCGTTTAGAACTTCTACTTCATTTCCTTAACCAAGCAGAGCTCAAGGTCAGGTTAGTGGAAAAAAAGATTTGTACAAAAGAACGGAAGCACGTCTGGCTCCAGGGTCGGGTTGGGGCTGAGATTTTATGCCGGCAAGGACCACTGTGTCTCTTGGAAAGGTAGGGGAGAAGGCTGGCGGGCAAAGCCCAGGGGCCCATTACTGCTGCTTGCTTATTATTTATTCCTTTATTTTAGTCTTGAGTAAGTCACGCCTTGGCTGTCCATTTCCTCATCTGCAAGGCGAGGTGATGTGGGCACCCCTGCAGGAATCTTTGCCACCCCTTTATCCTGTTCTCTGTAGCTCCGGCTCTCCCGAAGAGCTCAGGGACCCCTGGACCTCCGAAGAAAGGGACTGGGGAAACCGGGGTGACCCTGTCATAGAGGGGCTTCAGGGCCTCCACAGCTGAGCTCCCGGCACGGAATCTAAGGGGGGCTGTGCAGCTGCGCGCCTGGATGTTTTGGAACAAAGAGAGGAGATGGCCGCCCATACGCTGGCATTCTCTCGGGAGGCAGAGAGCACTTATCCGGTCACACTGTGTTTGCTGGGACGGTCTGGGAGGGGCCCTTTGGGAATGGCCATCAGAGGCCCTGGGAGACGGGTGCGTGGTGGTGGCAGCACCGACAAAGGCATTGCTCCGGACCAGACTTGGCTAGTTCTTCAAATCACACTCCGCTCTCTGCAGGGGCCACGGGGCTGGAGACACGTGCCATCAGTGCCTTGAGTCATGGGCAGTGGGTGGTGCCCTCCTTCTCCTTCTTCTTTTTAAATATTTATTTATTTTTGAGACAGAGAGATGGAGTTTGAGCAGGGGAGGGGCAGAGGGAGAGAGAGATACAGAATCCGAAGCAGGCTCCAGGCTCTGAGCTAGCTGTCAGCACACAGCCCAACGCAGGGCTCAAACTCACGAACTGCAAGATCATGACCTGAGCCAAAGTCAAATCCTTAACCAACTGAGCCATCCAGGCACCCCATCCTGGGCCAGCTTCTTTTTCAACCCCCAGCTTGGGTATTACTGACTCAGAATCGCCTCCCCCACCCCGCCCCCATCTGCTCTTGCTTCCATCTGGCACAGGTCACAGTGTGGCACCTTCTCTCTGTGGACTTCCCCAGCCCGCCTCCCCTGTGAGACCCACAGGAGAAGAATTATTATTTTTTTTTATTAAATCTTTGTATCCCCAGGGCCTAGAACAAAGCTTGGCAGAGTGTAAGTGCTTAACAAATAATGGTTGATGCATCTATAGAGGGTGCAGGCTGTCTGGAGCCCTACCAGGATAGGGAGGAATTAATAATAAGCATGCTTATTGAGTGTTTACTATGTGCCAGGCATTTTAATAACAGCAGGGACATATGTTGCAAGTGCATACTCTGCAAGCAGAATTATATTTATTCCTCACAATAACCAGCAGAGGTAAGTATTTCCAAGATCCTTCTTGTCTATAGAGATGAGGAAACTGAGGCACAGGGAAATATCAGCCCTTGTGATGGAGCATATTGACCAACTGAAGCTATCTGCTTCAGAGCCCAGACTCCTTACCTGGCTCTCTGGGCCTACCCTTCTCCAGCTAGGAAGTCGGTTGTGAGGCTTGGAAACGTGCCAAAGACCACCTGCCATTGTCTCCATCGTGGGGGAAACTGAGGCCAGGACCAGGAGAGGCTTGTGGGGGCCTGCCCATTCCCACTGCTGGCCATGTCTCTTGCCCGGCTTTTCCTTTGCCTCCTCCTCAGAAAGGTGAGAGGGGGCTTCCTCTGGTTGGGCCCTGCACGACCTCAGCCTTGTTTCCAGGCAACTTGTTTCCCCGGCAGCGCCCCCTGGTGCGGCTATGTTGCCATGGTGACCACAGGTGCATCTTCAAGATGCTGAAGGATGCAGCTCGGGTTCCCATCTGGCCTCCGGTTCCCTCTGAGAGGCTCAAGGGTGCACCAATGGGTCTTCTGACACGCAAACTCACCAGGCACAGGACAAGGGAGGGCAGAGTTAGGCTTCTGGTGTGGGCGGGTGGGGGGCAGAGACTGGAGAGGGGGTGCGGGCAAAGGAACGGGACCCAGAGCCTGTTCACTGACTGCAAAAAATTCCCCTCGAAATTCCTGCTTCAGAGCCAATGGTACCAGAGGTCAGCATCTAACCTCTGGCTGTCTCTTCCTGGAGTAAGGAAGGGAAAGGGATTTCACATTCCTCGGAGGAGGGGTCATCTTTTATTTTCCCTTTTTAACTTGAAAAATATATTAAAAATACACAATCCAAGGTAAAAGTCTCCCCCACTGCCATGACATAAAACTACACAAAAATGCATTAAAATGGGCACTTCCCTCCAAAGTAAGTCCTGTGGCTCAGAGGTCAGAAACTGTTAATAGTTTGTGAAGCCTACTTACTGGTTATTTCTATGCTTATACGTATATATCCATCTCTATATTCATATCTGTAAAACTATATTGTATCAAATTGGAATCACACTCTACAAATTGGTTTACATCCTACTTATTTTTAAGTCCACATTGTATGCTGGAGATTTCCATATTAATAAGAATTGATCTATTTTATATTGCTGAGGGGGAGATTAAGAGTGGAGAAAAAGGGGCACCTGGGGGGCTCAGTTGGTTGGGAATCTGACTTCAGCTCAGCTCATGATCTCACAGTTTATGAGTTCAAGCCCCACATCGTGTTCCGTGTTGACAGCTAAGAGCCCAGAGGCTGCTTCAGATTTTGTGTCTCCCTCTCTTTCTGCCCTCTCCTGCTCATTCTCTCTCTCTCTCTCATAAAGAAACATTAAAGAAAAATTTTTTAAACGGTGGAGAAAGAGGAAGCCTGAAGCAGGGCAGTCCTGGGGGGCTCCCTGGAGGAGGGGGTGACTGATGGCCTGCATGGAGCAAGGAGGTGACTACAGCAAGACAGGAAAATGGTGCTTCTTATAAGAAGTGTAATTATAATTACAGCCAAGTGTGGTAATCCCATCATCCCATTCCCCTCCCTCATGATCCACAGCAGAGAGCTGATCCCTCCCATGTTTATAGACGCAGAAGTGAGGTCCAAGCTCGCAAGGCTGGGATGTGGGGAGAAACCAGGCCTTGATCACAGGCTGGCACCCGCCAAGGCTGTGGGGTTCCCCTCACCTCGTGGAAGGTGAGCCATGCAGTCCCTGCATGTGGGATCTGGGAGAGCCCCTTCCCCTTTTCCCAGCCCCCTCTGTCCTTCTTTCCTGGCAGACAGAGCCAGGTGGAGCTCTCTGCTCGGCGGAGCACTTTGGAATTCATAAAATGGTAATTTATTGAACAAGCCTTTGGAGAAGGGAAGCAATGAAAACCACTATATAAATTACGAGGCAGTTGGTGTTATATGGCTGGAGCTAATGCTGTTAGTCCCCAGAAGGGGACGGGGAGCCTCCCCCGACTCCACCCTTCTTGGCCAAGATGTCAGCCCCTGGGGAAAAGCCTGAAAGAATAAGAGGTCTGTGGGTCCACGAGATAGACAGACAGACCTATGCCTCGGCTTCGCTGGGGGACCTCCCTGAGACTCAGTTTCCTCGTCGCTGCAGTGGAGACAACAGTGGCACCTGCCACACCCCGTAGTGCTTTGTCAGTGGACAGGGGCCTCGTGAGTTGGGCTGTGCACCTGTTAGGGTTACGACCACTACTGATATTTCCTCGGTGTGAAGATTCTCGTTATTTCTTTCCGACCTTTTCATTCCAGCATCATGATGTGTCTCATATATAGTGTAACTTAGCTCCCGTTTTCGTCCCCAAAAAGCTATTAACATGACTTTTACTTAAAATCAATGGCCTGTTAGGACCGAAGACACACCCCGTGTTTGTTGTTGTTTATTGCCATTAGGATTTTGCAGACCTGGATGCCACGACCTACTCCTCACCTTAAAAAAGGGAAATAGGGGCACCTGGGAGGCTCAGTCCGTTAAGCCTCTGACTTCGGCTCAGGTCATGATCTCATGGTTCGTGGGTTCGAGCCCCGCATCGGGCTCTGTGCTGACAGTTCAGAGCCTGGAGCCTGCTTCTGATTCTGTGTCTCCCTCTCTCTCTCTCCCCTTCTCCCACTCACGATCTATTTCTCAAAAATAAATAAACATAGAAAAAAATTTTTTAAAAAGAGGAAACAGTTTCTGGGGGGAAGGACATGTGCTGTGTGACCCTGAGCACGTAGCTTAGTGCCAAGAGTGGCCCACAGTTTGGCCAGTTGGATTTTCCTGGCATGTGGGACTTCAGTGCTACAGAGGGGCAAGCCCCGGGGTGGCCAGTCCTAGTGCTGTCTCTGGGCCTTGTCTCCCTTCCTCCACCTGCTGAGGACGGCTGCTGTGAGGAAGGTGTGAGGCATTTGTCAGAGACAAGTGGCCTCCCTGCCACCGGGGATCCCTCTGATGCATGTCCTTCTGTGGCAGCCACGAGATCTTAACCCGAACAACCTGGATGGCCATGCCTGTGAGCATGAGTCCAAGCCTCTGGGGGTGAGTCACCTTTCAGTCTGGTGGCCAATTTCTACATGATCCAAGGAGCTAGCCGGCCACCCCTTGCATTCATTGGTTGTTTATTCTTGCTGGTTTCCTGACACCTCTCCAGGAAATAGAAAGGTCCCATCTCAGAGATTCAAGTGACAGAAGAAATGAGGCCCTGGGAAGGCAGAGACCTTCCAACACAGCGCATCCACGCCAGGCCCAGAAGACAAGGGATGTGGAGTCAGGCCACTTCTTCCCTGTGAATGCTGTGCTCTAGCTTTTGGTTACTTGGGAAGTGGGGGTGGAGAGGTGGAGGGGGCGGTGCCTGGGAAGGCCTGGAGCCTGGCTGCTCACTGCTAATGGCCCTCCAGGTTGAAAGGGAGCTGGGACTTAGGCCTTACTTTGGGCTTTTGCTGCATGATCCAGGGCTGATCACATACCTTCTCTGGGCCTGTTTTCCCCTCTGTAAAGTAAAGAATTTTGGTAAATAAAGTGGTTCCTACTTGCAAATCTGAACCACTAAGGGGGGTGGCAAGGAGGTGGGAGGGGGAAACCAGACTGTGTGGTAAGGGTGGTAGTAGGGGTAATGAGGTGGCATCACAGGTGAGTGCAGTAAGCACAGGACTTGGTTTCAGAACAGCTGACATTTTGTCTCTTGGCTTGGTGACCTTGAACAAGTTACTTAACCTCTCTGATCTTTTGTCTCCTCATCTATAAAAAGTGGGGTAATAATTCCCTGGAAAGGCTGTTGAGAGGATTAAATCACATGGTCGATGCTGAAACATTCCTGTTTCCTTCTCCAACCACACATCTCACACTCCAGCCCGGCCCAGTCTTGGCCCCTCCCGTCCTGTGTCTCTGACTGATTCTGGCTCACATCTCTGTACCCCAGACTGGGGGACCAGAGGATGAGCCACAGGTCAATGATGGCAGGGGAGGGGCTTGGCTAGAGGCAGAGAAGGAGAGGAACAGCAGAGGGAGAAGGGAGGGAGCAAGAAAAGGCGGAGGGTCCTCCGGGGACTGAAATATGGTTCCTTCATTCCGGAATGTGCTTCTTAATCAACTTAATGGACCTCTGACTGAGCAGGAGCCTCAGAAGGTAGGAAAGATGGTGATGGCAGCAGAGCCGCCCACTCCGAGGGGCCTGAGGAGGGTCCCAGGGGAAGCCTGGAAGATGCTGGCGGTGGAGACCTTCACCATTCTCCCTCCTGATCTTCTCCCCAGCCCAGGCCTGGCTCTTCCTAGATTGGGTGGGAATTGGGAGCCTCTGACCCTGGGCTTTTGATTTCTGACCTCTGAGCTAGCTTAGCAGGTTGATGGATCCAGGGCAGGCTGGAGGGAAGGTGGAGAAGCCCACTATGGGGTGGGCCAGGGGTCACAGTCAGCAGCGGCAGCCAGTGGTGGCTTTTGCAGACGCCAGCCATCCGTGGGGCTCCAGAAATCTTCTGCAGGCTGCAGCATTGATTCTCAGCCTTAATCACCAGTGCCAGCTTCCTGAGCAGGGGGCCTTGTGCATCAGGGTGCAAAGGTGCCAAGCCTCTTCCCTCCACCTCGTCTCCTTTCTCCACTCTGTTCATGGGACAGAATCTGGCATCAGAGGTCTCCTGGCTCCTGGCTAACCATTCTAGCTGGGTGGCTTCTTTCAGGTGGCTTCATTCTGAGCCTCGATCTTCCCGACTTTAAAGTGGGGATCCTGATACCACCTTCCCAGCAGTGAGGGGGAAATGTGATCAAGGAGTGAAGAGCTTAGAGCAAAGTGGGATGCCTTGTACACCTCGGTGAAATCTGGTCCGCCACTCAGTGCCTTCTCCAGAGGTGGTGAGGCATCTCAGACCAGTCCAGACAGAGGGTGTGGGGCCAGGGTGGCAGGGTGGGGGCGGTGCAGGAAGCAGGAAGCTCTGCCCAGGTGACTGGGCAGTATCTTTTCCTTGTGTAGGAGCTGAGCAACGCAAGGAACAGGGCCATTTGCATGTTCTACATGATGCTGAGCATTTGACAATCTGCCGCAAAGTCTGTTCTCAAGCAGCCTGGGGGCAAGCTGGGATCTTAGGCTGCCTGAGAGTGTCACAGCCTGAGGGTCACCCAGGCCATCCCTTTGGGGGTACAAAGGCCAAGAGGCCAGGGAATTTTCCTAGGACTCCACAGTGGATGAGGGTCAGGGTAAAGAAAAACCCTGAAGTCTCTTGTTTCCTGGTCCTGTGTGCGTTTTCTACCACATAATGATGATGCTAATGAGGGTGATGATGAAATAGTGGTGCCAGTGAACTCTTCTCAAGCATTTGTCATATGCTGGGTGCAGCTCTGAGTATTTTACCCACGTTTCACTCATTCACACCAGCCCTATGGAGTAGGTGTTACACATTATTCCCGTCTGACTCCTGAGGGCACCGAAGAACAGATAGCGTAGGTGACTTTTCCAAGGATGTGACACAGCTGGGATTCACACCTGGGTGGTGTGGCCCAGAGCCTTTGCTCTGGACCACCAAGTCCCACACTGCAAGTTCACAGTGAGGGGGGCGTGGTGCACCAAGAGTCCCTCTTTGCCTTGACCCCCAAGCTCCTGGCCTCCAGGCCCTCTGTCTGGGGCTCCTGCCCAGAGATGATGGAGTTGATTGCTTTGAGAACATTCTTTGTCTCTGTAACGTCAAGCCCAGAACAGCCAGGGAGACAATGGCTGCAGGAATCACATTTGTTAATCTTGCACCCTTATTTTATTTTCCATCCTCAGAATTAGGACGAGCCTCTTGAACTCAATATGCAAATGTATGCAAAGCAAGATGAACAGGCATCTTTAAAACCTTGGCACTTTTTTTCCCTCCTTTCATTAGTGGAATTGCAGCTCACCCCAGCCAGCGGGTGGAGGAGTAGCAGCCTTGGGCAGGCCTGGGGGAGGGGTCCTTTGTCACTCTCCAAAGCAACTTTCTGTCCGTGGGCTCGTCTGTACCTCCCTGGGACCGTCTGCAGTGGGTGTTGTTATTGTCCGAGGCTCAAAGCAGTGAAGTTACATGCTCAAGATCACGTAGGAAGGAAAAAGTGGAACTTGGGCCCAGAGTCTTTTGATCCCAAGCCCCATTCTTTTTGCTTTGCACACCCACTTTCTCCTTCTGCCCACAGCGTCACTGCTAACTTCTAGCCCTCACACAAAGGGGCACCTGCAGGCCGGATGGTCTGGCTGGGGCCCTGCTGTTCTTGTGGCCCATAGAAAGGTGGCAGGAAGGGAAAGGCTTGTGAGGCCTGTATCCCCACTGTGCCCCCACCACCCTCTTCTCCCTGCAGCCCTTCCCGCCGTTGGCCTTGGCCCCTTGGCCAGGAGGTGTAAAAAGGCTCTGACTGCTGTCCTTCCCTCCTCCTAACCTCCTCACCGGGCCCAGTGGAGCGGGTTATTACTTGCCAGGTGTTTAGCAATCTCTCGGATCAGAGGCCTTGGCCTAATTGCTAGAAAAGCCTCCCCCGGCTCCCCAGGAAGCAAAACCTGACAGATTTCTCAGTGACAGTCATGTTGCTGGAGGGGAAATGGAGAGAGGGAGGATGACAAAGAGAATCAGAGAGGGACAGACAGAGAGAGAGAAGTTAGTACCGGGACTTCCAGGTCTCTAGAAAGGAGGACGCTTCTTCCCTCCTCACCTCTCCCCCTCTCCCGTCTCTTCCTCAGTCTACCCAGAGCCCAGCTGCAAAGCTAATGTCCTGGAGAACGAGAACAGAGTCATAGAAAGGGCTTGGGGACTGGGGTGGGACAGAGAGCTGGGTGGGTGGGGGGCACATGGGATGGAAATGGAGGATGGGATGAAGCCCTTGGGAAGAGGCAGAGAACCTCAGGGAGTCTGAAGAGGAGCCTATGAAACAATAAATAAATAGTGGGTGCAGGGAAATGTTTCTATGTTCTTTAGTCCAATCTCCCCACTGGGTTTGTGCAGCTTCGAGTAGCATCCAGCCTGTATCCTGTTTCCATCAGGACGGCCCCAGCCTTGCCTCAAAGCCCTCTCCCGTCCTTAGACCCAGGAGTCAGGAACTCCAAGGACCAGGACCACAGACCGTGGCTGCCTTCCCGGGCATCTTGCACCCGGTCGGTGCCCCCACAGAGCATGTTCTCGGCTGCTGCCTGTTGCTCGGGGAACTATGCCCAGGCAGAAAGTGAGGCTGCAGCCTGGTGTCGAGGGAGAAGTGCCCACCATCTGTTCCATGATGAAACAGATACCATTGGCTCCGCCAAGTCAAACAGCCTGGATGACAATGAAAACAGGTTCTCCTGGAATCCCAGCACCAGCAGCCAGTTTCTCGGTGAGTGATCTGGGGTCCTGCACAGAGGGAACATGACAGCCCTGCCCCGGAGCATCAGCGAGCCTTCCCTCTGCAGCGGAGGTGGTTACCGGCAGGCCACCCACCCCCATGGCACTTTCCTTCCAATCCCCTTCCCGTCTCTTAATTATTCTCCAACGCCAGGTTTTACTGGGAAAGAATGAGAAGGAGTTTGAAAAATAAATACACATTAAAAAATAAGTCCATAAATAAGGGAGCGGGCCACTCTTTTCCCCTTTAATTTTTTAAAGGAAAAATTAATTTTCCCTTTGCCTAAGTACCTGTCACCTTAAATTAATATCTCTGAGAGTGAAAATGATGGAGAAGTTGGGTCATTAGGCAAATTTTAATTAGAGGCTCAGATGTCCTTTACTAATAAGATGTTACATATATTTCATTCTGTTCTTGCCTCTGACTGCGAGCACATCTTTGCAATGCAACCATGGTCCCGGGGGCCAAGGAGATGGGGCCTTGGGGAAATGGGGCTGGGGCAAGGGAGGGGAGTGGTGGGTTTTTTTTCCTTGCAGGGGATGGGGCAGGACAGGGGTGGGGAGGGGGGGGTAAGGGGGATCCACTCTAGGGCCTAAATCAGCTTCCCTTTGCCGTGTGTGTGTGTGTTGTGTGCAAGCATGTGTGTGCAAAAAGGCAGTGTAGCAGATGGCAGACCTGTCAAGAGGTTGGGTTCAGATGCCAGGCTACTCTAGATTCACATTTAAGCTCTACTTATCTATCTTTGAAGGGTTACTTAACTGCTCTGTGCCTCAGTTTCTTTACCTGAAAAATGGGGATAATGGACACCTGCCTCTTACAGGTGTTGAAATGGTTCAACATGACCTAATAAACCCCTCAGAACAGGGCTTGGCAATAGGAAGCCCTCCATGTTAGCCACATGTGCCGTGTGCCTGTGAGAGCTTGTGAGGGCACGCGTGTGTGCATGCTGCACTTTAATGGAGACAGCACTGAATCTGAACTCAAAAGACTGACTGGCCGCTAGCCCGCCCTGGGCACCCCCAAGGGAGAAACGCCTGGGAGGCAGGCATGGCTTCAAGTCGCACTTCTGCTACTTCTAGCCTAGGTGACCTGGGTACGCTGCTTTACTTTTCTGAGCCTTTTAAGAAAAAAAAGTTTATTTATTTTGAGAGAAAGAGAGAGAGAGCGAGCAGGGGAGAGGCAGAGAGAGGGAGAGAGAAATTCCCAAGCAGGCTCTTTACTGTCAGCATAGAGCCCAAGGCGGGGCTCAAACTAACGAACCACAAGATCATCACCTGAGCGGAAGTCAGACACTTAACCAAGTGAATTACTCAGATGCCCCTCTTCTCTGAGCACTTTTAGGTTTGCCATCTACTAACAAGCTCAAAGATGGGAGCTGAGACTCAACGTCCCTCCTTGAGTGGGACAAGACTCAGAGGAGACCAGTGGCTTATGCTGGAAAGCACCAGCGGTGGGTCAGGAGGCGTGTCCACTTATACCCACCCACTTACCTGTACACAAGGTGGGTCAGCACGCAGGGCAGGATGCATAACATGCCTCCAGGCAGGCACAGAAGACTGTCTGTGGCTGTGGTCAGAGATGGGATCTTAAAAACTCTCCCCCCGCATCCTTCAGAGGACTCCTCTCTACTCTTCTGAATCAAGTCCACCTCTGGCTCTGCAAATGGGCACCATTTCACCCAGGCCCATGCAGGCCACAGTGCAGGCACAGAGCTGGGTGTCCCCTCCACCCTGGTGGTGGTCAAGGACAGCAGCAGATGCAGAAATAGAGCACATCCTACTCTTCTCTGTCCGGATTAAAGTGCTCCGGCTCAGGGCTGGTTCGTGGCTCAGCAGGAGCTGAATCTCTTATCTTGTTGTGGGAACCCAGGCCTGAGGGATTCTGTAGGCTGTCTGGGAATGTATTGTCTGTTTCTGTGTGTCAATTCCCTCTAGAAGCCATTCAGCATGGGGTCAGAGAACACATTGGCTATGAGCCTCACCCTGGATATTCTTGGATATTCTTGTTCCCTCTGCCATGTCTGGGGAGGAAATGGAGAGAAGAAAGGTGCATGGGCTCTGTGAATGGGTGTGAGATGGAAATCATGCATATTAAGCACCTACTGTATTCTGGCCACTGTGTGCAGCACTTTGAGTATGCTGAGGCATTTAATTCTTTAACTGCCCCAGAGAAGCCACCAGTGTCACCTTTTACAGATGGGAACACTGAGGTTCGGTAATTTCCCCAAGGTCACATAGCTAGTGAGTTGTCATCCAAATCTAGGTCCATCTAGTTTTGGTTTTCCCTTTGTAGATAAGCATGTAGGCTAGTAGCAGGGCCCTGGGGGTGTCAGACTGTCCCACAGGCTCTGTGAGGGGGAGACAGTGGCTCTGAGGTGGGAAGGGCTCTGAAAGGCTGTGTGCCTTCAGATGCGGCCTTCTGCACTCTAGGTCTCCATCTCCCTCTGCCAGCTTCTCCTAAGACTGGGTCTGGAGGTACCCCTGGAGGAGAGAAATCATGCATAGTGTTGAGGGGCTGGTGAGGGAAGGCTAGTATGGCTGAACTGAAGCTGCCACTTCCCCAGGCTCATTGGCCCTAAGTTCATCTTTAGGGCACGAGGTATAGGCGGAGGGCAGAGCCGTTGCTGGGTCTTTACTCACCAAGGCAACACCTCAATGCTGCTCGCTCACTGGACCCAGCTTCCTGCAGAAAGGAATGGCAATTGTACTCATTTTCCAGGAACAAAGAGGCCAGCTCACTGACCCTGCCGGCTTCCTCCCACCTTTGCTTTGTTCCCTGCCTCTGCCCTTGGGGCAGAGAGCTCACCGGGGCCTCTAAGCCCTCCTCATCAATCCCTCCTTTCCCAGCTCACTCTGGTGGGGAGGGAGTCAGGACCACTTAGATGACAGCAGGAAAAGTAAGGGTGGAGGCCCTATATGGAGAGTAAATTTGCTAATGGGGAAGGAGTTCGGGTGGACTGCAGGTGAAGGGGAAATCCACACCAGGGAAAGAGAATTCACTTTGTTCATCATCTGTTATGTATGAAGCTCTTCTATACCTGCTATCTCATTAAATCCCCACAATATGCATACCAGCCTCTTCTAAACACTGAAATAGACTCAGAGAGGTTAAGTGATTTGCCTAAGAACACAGAGCATCTCAGGTAATAGGGGAAAAAAAAACTCTAGCCCAGTCTCATTCCAGGTCTTTTTCCACTCTCCCATGATGCCTGTCTCCTGTTTGGGAGGTGGGAATTCTGAGTTTTAGGGATGGAAGGAATGTTACATCACTATACAAGTCTCTCTGAGACTATATTTACCCATCTGTAAAATGAAAGATTAGACCAAATGATTTCTAAAATCTTAGTGCTGTCTTTCTGTTCTTAAGAGGTGAGAGTTTTGGGATTCCCCCAAATCCTCCAAATCAAATTGAGAGCCATAAATGGCTTGGAGTGACATCAGGCCGTGAGGGCTGACCTTTGTCATCAGTGAACTAGAATGGGGTCTTTCTGCCTCTCAGGGCTTCGCCATGACCACCACAGACACATAGTACTTTGGCTACTGCTTCTAGCTCTACAGACATATGCCTGCTCCCAAGAAGAGAGTCAACAAACAGCCCCATCTCAGAGCTCCAGTGGGCAAGGACACATGAACACTTTCTCTGTGGCACAAGAACCCATCTTTCCAAGTGACAGGCTGCAATTAGCAACTTAACACCAACGTTCCCAAGATGCTTTTCTGCCTTTGGATACACTGAATAATGGAGATGTTTCTGGGGCTTGGATGAGGAAGATGGGAGGTAAGATGTGAATCTAAAAATGTAGCAAGAGAAATTTCAGACTCCTGGGTGTTGCACTTCCTTCACACTTTTAGGAAGGTGTCTGGTTCCTGAAAGGGCTCCTGGCCCAAGTATAATTTTCTTGTAATTGCCCTATTCCTCTGAACTCACACTATCATTGTAAGTATTGAGGTGTGAGAGAACGAGAGAGGGCTCTGCCTCCTGGGAAGGACCAGTCCTTGTCCCATGAGAATATGAATCCAGTGAGGGAGGCATAGCTCCCAATGGGGAGGAGTGTCCAACCAGCAAGGCATCATGACTGCCTCCCTTAGAGCATTTTTGGGTTGGTGGGGAAGACAGTATCTTTTTCTAGTGGAAAGGTTGATCTGAAGGAGCTAAGGGGACTGAAGGGAGAAAATATAAATTTCAAATGCAAAAAGAGGAAATGGCCAAGGAAAAGCATTTAGCTTGATGCTGGAGAGAAGAGGAAGAGGGGTAAATCACCCTCAGGGAGCCCAATGATAAAGTTGAGGTGTGTGCATATGCATGTGTGTGTCAGAGACTGTAATAAGGAAACCTTGAGAAGAAGATTCTCTTGTCCTATTCTCGTCATCTGAGGCAGAAAAGCTCAAATTGGAAACACAAGTATAAATATCATGTCTCCTTCTACCACCCTGAAGTTATTGTACTGTGTACTCTTTGTTGAGTTATGAGAAGAAGATCTAGAAGTCACAGGAGCACACTGGTCACTGAGGTGTGGTTACCAGTTACACCTGGTAGGACTTTAGAAGACTTCTCTACTCTGGGCCTCACTCTGGTAAACTGAATTTAGAAAACATCTCAAGTCTTTTTTAGCCCCTGACATTCTTGGTTTTGTTTTTCACTTTTCTCCTTGTGAGCTTTCTCAACCAGCTTCCTGGAAGATGCAGGCTCTGTGGTTCTGAAGAACTTGGGGCCAATGAGGATCACCCATCTGGCTTAGTGATAGTCATACTTGAAGTAATCTGAAGTTCAAGGGGCCTTTGCCTTCTTGGATTTCTGAGGGGGTGTTCAAAGGCTTATTGTATATCTGAGATGAGGGAGGCATGGAAGGGAGGATGGAAGAGAGCCTGTCATTCATTGGGGCCTCATCATGCTTTGAGTGTTTTACATTTATTATTTCATTCAGTCCTCAGGAGAATCCTGTGAGGATGAATTGTTATTATCATACTAGTTTTACAGATGTGGAAGCAGAAGTCCAGAGAGATGAAGCATTTGGTTTAAACTGACCAGCTAGCAAGTGGTAGGTCTTAGTTTCCAGTGCAGAACCCATACTTCTTCCACTCCCAAATGAATGGCAGGCCAGGGGTAGGAACAGAATGAGCCTATAAGAATTTCTTAATGAGTCCTTTCAAATTGCTCATCTCTTTACATCTACACCCCTGTCTTGGTTGCGGCAGGTAAGATACTAGATTTCTTCTCAAAGTGAGTCCTCCTTCTCCCATATCTGGAGAGTGAAGCTGGGTGGGGTTTCTCCCTCTTTACCCTTGCCCTCCAGATCTCAAATATACCTCTTGGGAGAGCTTTTGTCACACTAAGTGGCTTTGCAAGATTGGAAATGTTCAAACAGCCCGCTCTGCTCCACAAGGGTCATTTGGTGGCTCCCTAGAATAATAAACCTGCAGGTGGGGGTGCATCCTGCTGGGACCAACTTTACTCATTCAATAGCTCCTGCTGATGCCATTCTCTCTCCACTTCTCACCTCTACATTGTGTGTGGGGAATATGTGAGTAGTAGCAGTGTGGTTAAGGGAGAGGAGCCCCTCAGATGCATAAAGGAAAGCCCTTTTTTGTAAATATTGGAAATGTAATAGAATTGTCAACATTACGTGAAATCATTGCATCAGTTGTGAAATGCAAGTCATGATTCTGTTTATTTTGCATCCGTGTAAAAAAATGCTAAAATGTTACCAAGAAGGGAAGTAAAAGCAAAGGAAGCTGGACCAAAGTCACCAGAATCCTGGGTTTTGGAGAAAACGATTAGGATCAAGTTTACAAGCATGAGTCAGCACCACGGACAGAGACAGAGCTTGTTATCCACTCTCTTCTCTCTGCTTAATGATGCTGTGCCTATGGCTAGGGTCAGGTCCTCCAACTGGCAGGCCTCCTTCTCCTGACCCCTGCCTCCCCTTTGCCCTGGCTTGGGCATCTCCAGGGTGCTGTGAACAGCTGGCACTGTCCTGGCACATTTACAGAATGAACTTGCTACTTTTCAAATCTCAGGCCTCCGACACAGAGGGCATCTGGGCTGCTCAGGCCTCCTCCCCACAGGGTAGGTGACCTTCTTTGATGAAGGAGCAGGTGGGTTGGTTTGGCTCTAGTGAGGATTTTTGCTGTGACAGGTGGCCTAGAACGATTGGACAGGAATCCTCTCCCTTCCCCCATATTCAAGAGACTGGCTTCAGGGTAGAAGGAGAAAAATCAAAACTACAGTTTATTATAAAATTAGGGCCATAAAACCACAGGCTGCAGCAATGCAACAGCTACAACCATAAATATAGAGCCCATTCATTCATCGGATAGGTGATTTACACATTAAGCAGGAACACTTATGTACAGGTAATAGAGAACAATTCCTGTGCAATGACCGGCCCATTATGGAGTTCTTGTGGCTGCTTACTGGTGAATAAACAAAGAAGTCTGGGAAAGGGTAGGTCAGTGTATATAAAACTGTGGCCAGTATTGAATTTTATGACCAAAGAAGCTCCCAAGAAGCATGAGCCCAGTGTTCAGGTCAGATTGGTAATGCTCACTTTGGGATATAGGAAGCAGGATGTTGTTTGGTGGTTTTTTTTTTTTTTTTCTAATCAGCATTTGTATTAAGTTTTGCTCTGTGGTATGCAGTATAACCATGTCTTCCATCTTTTGATGAAATCATCAGGAAAACTGGCTTCATTTGCTAAGGTTTTATGATGTACTTGGATCACTGTGGGGTCTTGGCTAAAGTGCTAGGCCCTCCTTAAGGGTGGGTAAAAATTGCCAACAGAAAATATTCCTGGGACTCTCAAACTGGTTCCCATCTCTGGGTAATTTAAAAATGGTTCAGCATCAAGCAGAAACAGAAAGATCTTTTGTCTTGAAACACGATGAATAATGAAAGTCCTATTGTGTTTCGTGAGCTATCATCAAATGTGATACTGCTTTTCCATAGGACTGGAGGCAGGTTATTTTTCCTCCCAGTCCTTCTGTTTTTCCTGGCTCCAGCTTCATCAGTAGAGTGCCTCTCTTTGCTAACTCCAAGGACAATGCCAACCTGGGCTCTTCCAATTGCTGCCACATAGAAGCAGAATGTTTTGAGGTGTTCCTTGGGGTTTCCTCCCCCCTACCCACCCAATTTTTATTCAATGAATCATGGCCACTGTCAACACTCAGAGCTCAGCTCTGGGTCTTGTCTTTGAGCTTATTCTCCTCTCTTTCCACCTACTAGGGGTTTCTATGGCCTCCCCTTATCTGTCAGGGTCATAAAGCAAAGGGTGTATTTGTAAGTAAGGATCTTTTTGCTCCCAAAGGTCTAGAAAAGACAAAGAGATGCAACTGACAGCTATCCAGAAATATCTCTAACAACAAATGACACATTCTAATCTCCAAATTCAACAAACAGTTGTTTGACAAAATTTTGTTGAGCACCTGTGGTATGCCAGACTCTGGACACAAAGGGTGTAAAGTGAATTAGACACAATCCTTTCCTTTAAAGAGTTCTCAGCCTGGTAAGGGAGTTGTAAAGGTAACAAATAAATGATAATGTAATAAGGGAAGAGAAAAATAAAACAACTGTCATGTCATTATCTGGAGGCTAATTAATTCATTGCCTGTGTATAAAATACTTTAGAAACTGAGATGTGATTCACCCCCCCCCAAATGGACACATGAGAGGTGATTAGTGTATATTGAGACCTCTTTTGCGAAGGCATAATGTCTGTGATTCCATGTTAGGGGGTCATATGTAAGCCTCTATGTGTGCCCCAACTGAAAGAACCCATCTCAACTTCTTTTATTTATTTATTTATTTATTTATTATTTTTTTAAAGTTTATTGTCAAATTGGTTTCCATATAACACCCAGTGCTTCTCCCCACAAGTGCCCACCACCATGACCATCACCCCCTCCCTCCCTCCCCCTCCCCCTTTAGTCCATGGTTCGTTTTCAGTATTCAGTAGTCTCCCTTGATCTGTGTCCCTCACTCTCCCCTGCTCTCTTTCCCCCTTCCTCTCCCCATGGTCCCCTGCCAGGTCTCTCCGGTTAGACCTATGAATGCAAACATATGGTATCTATCCTTCTCTGCCTGACATACTTCGCTTGGCATGACACCCTCAAGGTCCATCCACTTTGCTACAAATGGCCATATTTCATTCTTCCTCATTGCCATATAGTACTCCATTGTATATATATACCACATCTTCCTGATTCATTATCAGTTTATGGACATTTAGGCTCTTCCCATGATTTGGCTATTGTAGAAAGTGCTGCTATGAACACTGGGGTACATGTGCTCCTAAGCATCAGCACTTCTTTATCCCTTGGGTAGATCCCTAGCAGTGCTGTTGCTGGGTCATAGGGGAGTTCTATTGATAGTTTTTTGAAGAGCCTCTACACTGTTTTCCAGAGC
>NC_043716.1:21078741-21136054 GCF_006229205.1 Suricata suricatta
TGCTGTCCAGCTCTCCCAACACCACCTGTTGAAGAGGCTGTCTTTTTTCCATTGGACACTCTTTCCTGCTTTGTCAAAGATTAATTGGCCATATACTTGTGGGTCCAGTTCTGGGTTCTCTATTCTATTCCATTGGTCCATGTGTCTGTTTTTGTGCCAGTACCATACTGTCTTGATGATGACAGCTTTGTAGTAGAGGCTAAAGTCTGGGATTGTGATGCCTCCCGTTTTGTTGTCTTCTTCAATATTACTTTGGCTATTTGGGGTCGTTTGTGGTTCCATATGAATTTTAAGATAGTTTGTTCTAGCTTTGAGAAGCTAGACAGCATATAAAAAGTATTATCCATTATGATCAAGTGGGATTTATTCCTGGGTTACAAGGCAAATCCATTAATGTGATACACCACATCAACAAAACAAAAGAAAAAATCATATGATCCCGTCAATAGATGCTGAAAAAGCATTTGACAAAATAGAACATCTCTTCTTAATAAAAACCCTCGAGAAAGTTGGGATAGAAGGAACTTACTTAAACATCATAAAAGCCATTTATGAAAAGCCCACAGCCAATGTTATCCTCAATGGGGAAAAACTGAGAGCTTTCCCCCTGAAATCAGGGACACGACAGGGATGTCCACTCTCACCATTGTTGTTTAACATAGTGTTGGAAATCCTAGCGTCAGCAATCAGACAACAAAAGGAAATCAAAGGCATCAGAATTGGCAAAGAAGAAGTCAAACTTTCCCTTTTTGCAGACGACATGATACTCTACATGGAAAACCCAATCGACTCCTCCAGAAGCCTTCTAGAACTGATCAATGAATTTAGTAATGTTGCAGGGTATAAAGTCAATGTACAGAAATCAGTTGCATTCTTATACACCAAAAATGAAGCAACAGAAAGAGAAAGCAGGAAACAGATCCCATTCACAATTGCACGAAAAACCATAAAATACCTACAAATAAACCTAACCAAAGATGTAAAAGACCTGTAAACTGAAAACTATAGAAGACTTATGAAGGAAATTGAAGAAGACACAAAGAAATGGAAAAACATTCCGTGCTCATGGATTGGAAGAATAAACATTGTTAAAATGTCATTATTACCCAAAGCAATTTACACATTCAGTGCAATCCCCATCAAAATTGCACCAATATTCTTCTCAAAACCATCTCAACTTCTCCATCCTCATTCCAAGCTTTCTGATCCCAAGATTAACTCCTTTCTGCATGTTACACTCCTTACTCCCTGCCCAATTTCCAAGCCCCTTCAGAGAAGTAAGTACCTCTGGGTCCAGTGCCCCTTACCCACAGTGATCTGATAACATGTGATGGACAGTTAATGACACTTTGTTTTATTCATGATTCAGGTCTGTCTATGGCTTCCTTCCATGCCCCTGGGTCCCTTTACTCTACTTAACTTAGATTTAGCCATTTGTGCAAGCAGCAAAAGCATCCTGAGGAAGTAGTGAACATCTTTTGCTGGAAGATTTCAGGCAGTCTTTCTGAAGGAGGGGAGATGTCTGATATGGGACTTTGAAAGATGTAGAGACATATAATTAGCTTGGTTTCACCTGCATTAGGGTTGTAGGATGTAGAGGCTAGCGTGGAGTTGGTAGCAGAGTTACTCTGCTCCATTTCTGTATGTCTACTCTGGGGAGGCCCTTGGCCAAGCTTATGCTATAGAGGACCTTGAACATCCTTCAGCTGTCAGAAAGGACTGCAATCCAACATTCTATAAGTTGCTTCTTGTTTGCATTTTTCAGAATCAGGAAATGTCATACCCTTCCCAGTTCTCCTCTCTCCTGAAAAAGGTATTTCAGTGATTTATATTGCCAGGAATAATCTTAATACATTCACAGAACTTTATGGTTTATGAGACTTTCCACTTGGGTGTAATCAAAGCCCAGTTGTACGGACAAGTTAGGAAAGACTGTCAGTTTCATTTTATAGACAAGGTGCTTGGGCCTCAGAGAGGTTGAATTAGGTAGCAGAACTGGGTCCAGAACTCAGGTCTCCTGACTCCAAGGCAGGATCTTTTGGTTCTACTAGACTTAAAGCTCTACTTCAATCTAACTTGAATTCCTATTGCTGAACATGGCTCTCATTTCTTCATTGTTGGCCTTTGAAATTTTCCACAAAGGGGATCTCTGCATGGTTTGAAATCTCCTGGGCTTAGTCCATATTTCCTGAATAACAGTGATAGCTGGCATTTATTAAATGCCATTTGCAGGCATTGTTCTAAATTTTTCAATATGTTATAGTCACACAACTCTATGAGGTAGGTACTATTATTATCCCCACTTTACAGATGCAGAAATTGAAGCACAGAGACATTTATTAACTTACCCAAAGTCCCTCAGGTCACAAATGGCAGACCAGGCAAACTGCTCCAAAGTCTGTACTGTTAACCAGTGTATGATGCTGTCTCTGATGCAGTGACTTTAAATTTTTTAAAAAATTTTTTATTTATTGTTGAGAGACAGAGAGAGACAGAGTGTGAGTTGGGGAGGGGCAGGGAGAGAGAGGGAGACACATAGTCCGAAGCAGGTTCCAGGCTCTGAGCTGTCAGCACAAACCCTGATGTGGGGTTCAAATCCACAAACCATCAGATCATGACCTGAGCTGAAGCTGGATACTTAACCAACTGAGCCACCTAGGCACCCCTCTGGTGTGGTGACTTTAGATGAGTCACTTAACCCCTGTAGGACTCAGTTTCCTTCACTGACAAATAATGACAGTAACTCATATTCATATGGTAATTTGCAGTTTACATTTTGATCCTCACAAATGTTAGTGAAGATGATAATCTTGACTTTATATATGAGAAAGCCCAAGACTCCAGGGTCTGGTCAAGGTTACATAACTAGTATGCACTGAAGTAAGGCCTGAAACCCAAGTAAGGCCTGAAACCCAAGCCTTGGTGGGTTTGTGTGTGTGTGTGTGTGTGTGTGTGTGTGTGTGTGTGTGTGTGTATCATGGACTAAATGCTATCTAAGAGTCCTGCCAAACCAGGAAATTAAGAAATTGTGTTGGTCCAGTCAATTTGGGTTGCTACAGTAAATTACCAAGGATCAGGATGACTTATTAACAACAAAATTTTATTTCTCACAGTTTGGAGGTTGGATATCTGAGCTTAGAGTGCCAGCATGGGTGGATTCCAGTGAGAGCCCCCTTCTGGGTTGTGGACTGCCCACTCTTGTGTCCTCGGATAGTGTGAAGAGGGTGAGGGAGGTCTCTTGCATCTTCTTTATAAGAGCAGTAGTCTCATTTATGAAGGTTCTACCCTCATGACTTAATCACATCCCAAAAGTCCCATCTCCTAATACCGTTATGCTGGAGGTTAATATTTCAACACAGGAATTTATTTATTTATTTAATTTTTAAAAATGTTTATTTATTTTTGAGGGGGGGAGAATCAGAGAAAAAGGGAGACACAAAATTCAAAGCAAGTTCTAGGCTCTGAGCTGTCAGCACAGAGCCTGACACGGGACTTGAACTCAAAAACTGTAAGATCATGACCTAAGTCAAAGTCAGATGTTTAGCCAACTGAGCCACCCAGGTGCCCCTCAGCATATGAATTTAGGGGTGACACAAACATTCAGACCATACAGGGGTAATAGTGAGCTCTCAGCTTGGGGCCAGCCCAAGCTGGTGTACAGATAGCAGCTCCTTTGTACCCAGCACTCAGACATCTGAAGCTATCCTTTGCAATCCCTCACCAGTCACAAGACTTAATGGAGGCCTCCCACAGATCATCCTCCCAATAGAAGCTTGCTTCATAAAACAGCTGAGAAACCACCTCTCGACCTTCTCTTCTTCAGCCTGAGAAGCCTCCTCTTCCTTGCCCTTTCATTTTTTTCAGACATCAACCCTGGAGATGGCCAGAAAGCATCTCTGAGCTGAGGCTTTGTCCCCAGAGAGGCAAAGGGAAAAAGGGCAAAAATATAAAATAAAGATTATACAGAAGAATTACCCTGCATGTTTCTCCCATCTCCTTCATCTCCCCGTGTAAATTACCCTATTATTCTGCTCCCTTAGGACTCCTGACCGTCCTTATTTCTTCTTTTGAGCTAAAGTCATTCATGCAGTAAATTAGTTCTTTGCTTTGAAACAGCTCTGATTGTAGCAGTTGCCACCACCAGTAGCAGCACCACGTCCCCTGGACAGTTTCCAAAAAAAAAGAGAAAAAGAGAAATAAAGAAAAAACCCTCAACAACTCTCCTTTCCTCCCACTCTATTCACATGTAGGGAAAGACATAGGGTGCCCATTTCCTGGGAAATGTTTTCTTCGAAAGGCAAGTAGGTGTTGAGAGGGAGTCCAGATGGAGTCCTAACTAAGAAATAACTCCGATTGGACATGGCCTGAAAACTTCCACTCTGTTGTCTCCTCTCAAAACCCAAGCCTTGGTTTTCCTTGGGTTACTGGGGAAGCGGTATAACAACATCAAGCTTAGAGACTCAGGTTTTGATGTCAGATACTCCTGGATTGAGTCCTGGATTCTGCCACATTTTAGCTGTGTGACTGGGTAAATGTCCTAAAAGACCTTAAAATATGCAAATTTCCTTTAAACATTTTATACATATTCATTTTATTTTTTATATCTGACTATCCATCAGGTATTTATTTAGTGCCCACTATGTGCCAGTTTCTATTGTAGAAGTTGGGGATTCAGCAGTAAACAAAACACATAACAATACCTGCTTTCATGCAGCTTACACTCTAGTGGGATAATTCCAATATGTGAGGTCAAATGATTTGCAGGTAATTTCTCTCATTTCATGGGTTGTCTTTTCAATTTTTTGACAATTCCTTTTTATACCAGTACCACACTTTTGATTACTATCCCTTTCGAGTAAGCTTTGATATTGGGAAAATGTGAGTCTTCTGACTTTGTTATTATTTATCAAGAATGTTTGGGTTATTTAGGATCCCCTTACAACTCCACATGAATTTGATGATTGGCTTCTCCATTTCAGAAAAACAGGCTATTGGAATTTTTATAAGGATTGCATTGAATCTGTGAATCACTTTCGGTAGTATAGGCATCTTAACAATATGGTTTTCCTACCTATGAACATGAGATGTGCTTTGTTGGGGAGAAAAAAATTTTCTTTACCCTTTGAGGTTCTTTTGGCTGGTCTAAGAATTGCATTGACATGAGACAGATTCCAGGGGGAAACCAAGTTTAATCATGCACCTACGTGAACTCCATAAAAATTTGAGACCTCAAGGCAGCCAGGCAATGGAGGCTTTATACCATCTAGAGCTAAGGAGAAAGGGGTTGGGGTTGGGGACTTCAAAGGGAAGGAAGACAATTCACAGGAGGTTGAAAAAGTAAAAGTTTGGCAAACAATTATTTGCTGGGCCAGACAGAAACAATGAGACACAGAGGAATTTTAACATTACTCTGTTGGGTTCCTTCCCGTCTACTACACCTAGTTCATATTATACCGTAGTCATCTATAGTGATTGCTCCCTTTCTGGAACAGGGCCTCTATCTAAATGCTTTTAGGCAGTTAGTCGGGGAGACAATAAAGAAAACTCCTTGAGTCTTCTATTTCTTAAAAATAATGACTTAAAATAATCCACATGCCAAAGAGATACATTTTGGGGTGGTAAATTTTGCTCCCCTAAGTTTTCATTACATTAGGTTTTCTTTAATTTCTTTTGGCAATTTTGTTGTTTTTAGTATATGAGACTTTCATGCCCTTGCTTAAGTTTATTCCTAAATATTTTAATCTTTTAGATGCCATTATGAATGATTATGTTCTCTTAACTTCTCTTTCTGTATTGCAGGTGTGTGGAAACACAACTGATCTTATATCCTACAACTTTGTTGAATTGATAGCTCTAGCATCTTTCTTGTGAATTTTTTTGGATTTTGTACATATGGGATCATGTCATCTATGAACAAAGGTTGTTTTACTTCATGCATTACAAAGTGGAAGACTTTTATTTATTTTTCTTGTCTAATTGCTATAGTAGCACAGTGTTAAATAGCAGTGATGAGAGTAAGTATCCTCATTTGCTCCAACACTTGTCATTTGAGTTACTTTGTTGCTTATTACTCGCCCTAGTCTCAGTAAACTCGAGGAGATGGATGCAATTATTACATATTTCTCTTATTTATGTTGACCCCAGAAATGCACTTAAGTCTGTTTTTGCAAGAACTAGTTATTTTGTAGTGAAAGACCTTTTAGGTTATTTCATTTACTATTTCTGGAAGCAACACAGGATGACACTTTGAAAAACTCTGGCATAGAAAATGGGAGATTAGTTCTCATGACCTGGCTCAATGTCCCTCTCCATCTCACCCAGAATAATAAAAACAAACTGTCTTACCACATTAGAAACTGAGTCTCAAAGAAAATCTGGAAGTTAATCAAACCTATAGGGTTCAGAGGTTGGGGAAGGCTATAGGGAAACTGGATTGAAGGATGGGAGATGAATTGATCTTGTATCCTATGTAGTAAACAAGTTTGTTCCATTTCTCAGCCAGGTATCTAGCATCCAATCATGCAACCCCTTGAAAATATGTCATCAGTTGCTAGGGAACTTAATCTTGAGAACATGAATCATACTTTAAGCTGTGCATCTGTGTATTCATGGTGGGGGGGAAGGAAGGGAGAGAGAGAGAGGGAGGAAGAGAATGAGATAAAGGGGAGATATACTAGTTGTCTCCTGGGGTCCTCTGAAGAAGAGAAGCAGAGAAAACACTTCTACTCTTCTCCCTCTCTCTTTTCCTGTCTGATTTTCCTCGGGCCTCAGCACCATCCCCCTTTCTCTGGATATCTGGGTACACTCCACCCTCAGTTCCTGTGAGCCCAGGTGTGTGAAGGCGGATGTGCTTCCACCTGCCCAATGAGCTGTTGAGCATTGTGACCTGCTGCCAATGCCTGCAGGTGACGTTGCCCAGCTACAGTTGCTGAGGGAACCTCAAGTTAGAATTTCTTCACTTTAGGGCGTGTAAAGTCTCCATCACTACAGTGAATTAATGTTGCTTTACCCTAGCTAAATGTGTGTCAGTTTCTGGAATCTTTGAAGATGGAGCATTCCTGCTTGGATACTGTCAGTAACTCCTCTCTCACCCTCTACTGAGTGCGGTCAGCCTGCATAGCCCAAGTGGGAATTATGGAGGAAGTACAGGAAACAGTTGGCAGCCCTCTGAAAAGCCCCTGTCAAATGGCAGATACATTCAGGGAAGTCTTCTGTGCTTCCATCAGGTGGAGTTAGTCCCCATCCTAAGAGAGTTCCCAAACTGATAGAGGAGACGTAACTTCTAGTCTAAGGAAGCTCATAGTGTAATGAGGAAGACCTAGGTCTGAGTTAAAGTAAGAACTTTGGGGTGCCTGAGTAGCTCGGTAGGTTAAGTTTTTGACTTTTGGTTTCGGCTCAGGTCACAATCTCATGGTTTGTGACATCAAACCCTGCATCACCTCTGCACTAACAGCATGGAACATGCTTGGGATTCCCTCTCTCTCCCTTTTTCCTCTGCCGCTCTCTCTGTCTCTCTCAAAATAAATAAACTTAAAAAAAATAAAGTAAGCATTTCATCTGTTGGGGGATACCTAGTCCCTGCCCTGGGGAAATATCCAGTGTCCTGTGGGGAGATGGAAAATGTGATGGCACCATGCTGTCCCTCAGAGGTCTGGGTGTGACTGTTGACAGAGACTGGCTGGGACATAGGCTACCTGGCTTTCTGACACACAAGGGCTATAGAACCCTGGCTGAACCTTTATTTCACCCAGGAAATTCTGACCACTTCTTCCTGCTCTCACTTTAAGGCTATTGTGAGATTTTTCCATTCTTGACCAGCTCTGCATCCCATCGTTTGACTCCTCTTTCCCCAAAGATTTATTGCAAAATTTTAAACATGAAAAGAATCATGAGTACTCACAATTGGGTACCCAGCAGGTAGATTCTACAAACATGAACATTTTGCTCTATCTCCTTCATCAAAGATTTATCCATATATCTATCCTTCAATACATCTTATTTTTGGTATATTTTAAAATAAGATGTAGATCGGGGTTCCTGGGTGGCTCAGTTGGTTGAGCGTCTGGCTTCGGCTCAGGTCATGATCTCATGGTTTGTGGGTTCAAGCCCCGTGTTGGGCTCTGTGCTGACAGCTAGCTCAGAACCTGGAGCCTGCTTCGGATTCTGTGTGTCTCTCTCTCTCTCTCTGACCCTCCCCTGCTCACACTATCTCTCTCTCTCTCTCTCTCTCTCTCTCAAAAATAAATAAAACATTAAAACAACTTTAAAAACAGTTGTAGTTCACCAGTATACTTCACTTCAAATACTTCAGCATGCATATCTTTAAGCAGAATTCAATATTTGCTTGTGGGGTGTGTGTGTGTGTGTGTGTGTGTGTGAGGGGGTGTTAAATTTATATCACTGAAATGGTAAAATGCACAGAGTGTAAGTACATTCTTCCAGGAAATTTGACAAATGCTTACACATGTGTAACCCAAATCCCTATCAAGATACGGAACATTTCTATCATGCAGGAAGTCTGTTCATGCCCCTTTCCAGTCAATCACTGTTCTCATCTTGCAGAAGCAATCAGTTTTCATTTTTAGAGAAACCTTTCCAGAATTTCACGCGAGTGGAACCGAGTAGTATCATCATGTTTTGGGGATCCATCCATTTTGTTGCATGTGTTAGTGCTTTTTTCCTTTTGTATCACCCATTAGTGGTTAGAATTTGTTTATCCATTTTTCCCATTATGTGGAGTTGTTTAGTTAGGGGCTACTGTTACAGTTAGGGGCTACTGTGAATGAAACTTATAGGGGTGTTCTTGTGCAAGTATTTTTGTGGGCATATGTTTTCTTTACTTTTGGGTGAGTGCTTAGAAGTGGAGTTGCTGGGTCATAGGGTAGGCACACATTTAGTGCATCCACCTTATTTTGAAACATCTATTCAGATCTTTTGCCTTTTTCTTTATTGGGTTGTTTGTGTTTTTATTCTTGTGTTTTAGCTCCTTGTATATATTTGATATAATTCATTTAATGAAAATATTTTGCAAATATTTCCTCATAGTCTGCGACTTGGTATCCATTTTCTTTCTTGGGTAGGAAGTAGGATTTGTGGGTAGGCATAAGGAGGGGCAGTGCAGAAGCTCTCAGGAGGGCTCACCATTTGCCTGGGGGGTGGGGGAGGGCACAATTAAGGATGTATCTGACCCCCTAGCCATCCAGGATGAACTGTTTTTGAGCCACAATATCTTCAAATTCATCTGTATTAAACTCGGTGAAGCCCCACTTCCTGGAGAGGTGGATTGTCTGGCTACAGGGAACTAGAAACTTGGCTCTGTGGAGGGCTTCAGTCATATGCTTCTTGTTCTACAACTTGTGCAGGTGGATATGGTGACTTAGCCAATGTGGACTGTGATTACTGTGCCTTGCAGCTTTCTAAAGGGACTCTGAGTACCTGTCTGGAGCCTGGACTGGGAATAGCATGAGGTCAGACATGAGTGTTCACTGGAAGGTGTGGTCTCCAAGATCCTTAGGACAAGGTCTACAAGCAACAGGCTGCATATATTACTGAGGAGGCCACTGTTTGCAGCCACTGCTCACCATCATTTTAATTGTATTTTTGATGGAAAGAAGTTTTAATTTTTATAAAATATAAATTATGATTTTTTCTTCTATTTTTTGCCTCCTACCTAAGAAACCTTTGTCCATCTGCGGGTCATGAAGGTATTCTCTTCTGTTTTATTCTAGAAATGTTATCATTTTAGCTTTTATATTTAGATCTATAATTTATCTCAAATTAAATTTTGTGTATTTTCTAGATAGGGATCACTGTTCACATTTCTCTATATTGATAGCCAGTTTTGCCAGCCATACCTATTAAAAAATTGCTTTATTCCTAGGAGTGCTTTGGTTCCTTATTGTTTCTGGGCTCTCTGTTCTGTTCCATTGAACTATATGTGTCTTGTCACACTACCACACTCTTTTGAAGACAGTATACCAGCTTTATTGCAAGCCTTGAAATTAAGTAGTGTTAAGTTCTCTAACTTTGTTTTTTTTTTTTTTTTTTTTTGTCAAAGATATTGGATATTCTATGTCCTTTGCATTTCCAGGTAAATTTTATTATTTTTTATTTTTTATTTTTTTTAAGTTTTTATTTTTGAGAGAGAGAGAGAGAGAGAGACAGCTTGAGCAGGGGAGGGCCAGAGGGAGAGGGAGACACAGAATCCTGACAGGCTCTAGACTCTGAGTTAGCTGTCAGCACAGAGCCTGATGTGGGGCTTGAACCCACGAACTGTGAGATCATGACCTGAGCCAAAGTCAGACGTTTAATCGACTGAGCCACCCAGGTGCCCCAGGTAAATTTTAGAATAAACCCATATTTTCTACATATAAAGCCTGCTGGGGGCACCTGGATGGCTCAGTCAGTTGAACGTTGACTCTTGATCTCAGGGGGTGTGAATTCAAGCCCTGCATTGAGGTCTGTGCTGGGTGTGAAGCTTACTTAGAAACAAATAAATAAACAAAAACAAACAGACAAGCAAACAATCTGCTAGAAACTGGGATTGAGATTGGATTGCGTCTGTAGATCAAACTGGAGAGAACTAACATTTGAACAGTATTGAGTCTTCACATACAAAAACAAATTTAAGTCTTCCTTAACTTATCTCAGTGTTTTAAAGCAGTCTCCAGGGTACAGTTCTTGTATATCTTTTGTTAAATCTATTTCTAAGTACTTTTTATGTTTTTTGGCCTATTGTAAACGAAATTAAAAAAAATTTCTTTTTCCACTGGTTTGCTGCTAGTATATGGGAATATGATTGATTTGTGAGTATTGTTCTTTTATCTTGTGACTGCTAAATTCATTTATTTGTGCTAGTTGCTATTTTGCAGGTTACTTAGGATTTTCTACATAAATAATCATGTCATCTATGCATCAAGTTTTAGTTCTTCCTCTTTGATCTCTGCCTTTTATTCCTTTATCTTGGCTTATTGCCTCTGGCCAAAACCTCCAATAAAATATTAAATAAATGTAGTGAGAGCGGACATCTTGTTTTGTTCCTAATCTTAGGGGGAATGTGTATTAAAAATCATACTAAATATGATGTTAGCTGTAGGTTTTTCATAGATATACTTTATCAAGTTAAATAAATTCCTTCTCTTCCTAATTTGCTCATATTTAAAAAAAATGAACAACGGTTGGATTTTATAAAAGCCAATCACGGTTTTTCTTCTTTATTCTGTTAATGTAGTAAATTACATTAATGAGTTTGAGTGTTCAAACAATCTTGAATTTCTAGGATAATCTATTTGGTCATGATACATATTTTTGTGTATTGCTGGTTTTATTTGCTAACAATTTGTTAAGGATCTATGTTCATGAGGGATATTGGTTTGTCTTTTCTTCTTTTTGTAATGTTTTTTTCAGGTTTTAGTATCAAGGTTAATCTGGCATTGTAAAACAAGTTGGGAATGTTCATCTCCCTCTGTTTTCTAAGTTTATAGAGGGTTGATATTATTTCTTTCTTAAGTGCTTGATAAAATTTATAGTGAAACCATCCAGTTATGGAGTTTTCCTTATGGGAAGGTTTTTGATAACAAATTAACTTTATTAATAGATATAAGACTATTTAGATTTTTTTGTTTTCTCTCCTGTCAGTTTTAGTAACTTGTATTTTTCAAGGAATGTGTCCAGTTTGTCTAACTTGTTCACAATACTTTTATTACCCTTCTGATGTCTGTGGGAAATGCAGTAACAGTTCCTCTTCCATTGATATTGGCAATCATGCTCTTTTTTCCCCTTCATCAAACTATCTTTGCTGGACCCGTCCCCCACTTCCTACTTTTTTGTTTGAACTAATGCTCTTGCCTCTGACTTTTTTGAAAAGGTCAAGGGTGAACCTTCTAGGCTAGTGAATTCCCCCTCCATATTTCAAAATTCCTTTATCTTCTCTTTCTTTCTTCCCTCCTACCTTAAAGGAAGAATTGGCCTTGATTCTCCCCAGTTGAACTCTCCTCTGACATCAAACCCCTGGGTCCTGAATTCCCGTTAGGGTTCCAATACCCCCAACACAACATTCTTCTTGATCCTTTCCTCTTTCTGTGTTATGTCCCACAATACTGTCCATGCCATGGTATCTTTAGACATCCCTAGCTTCAGCTCTGGATCTGATAGTCTCAAGTATCAGAGTGACTTATAAGTCTAGAACATGTCATGTTCCACTCACTGGTATTTTTCTCATGCAGTCCCTCCATATGGAGCATGTTTTCCCTCACAGTCTTCCTGGAGAACATTTACATAGTTCTTGAGTAACTTCCTCCTTGAAATCTAGTGAAATCAATCACTTCCTTGTTCCGTGGTCTAATTGGACTGACACTGTGGATAAAAGCATCTGTTATACTTCATCACATGCATCGGTTGATGTCTTTGCTTCCCCTACTGATATCATAAAGTCCCTGGGGGGGCAAGAACCATGCCTGTTCATATTTATATTCTTAGTGCCTGACACAATTTAGGCTCAAGATAGGTTTGTTGACTGAATATAGAACATTTGCATTTTGTGAAATAAGGGTTTCCATGTGGAACCACTCACCCTTTACCCCATCAGTGCCTTCTCCTATTCTCTCAGGTCCCCTCCCTTTCTTAAAAGTGTCAAGTCACTGGTGAGTCCTGGTTCTTCTCCATTATTTACCAACACCTGCTCTGCTGAATTCTTTTCTTTTTTTCCTTTCAGTCACTGTTGTCTCCACTAAATTTTGAAGCAACATTACATTACTCATGAATAATCATCTCTAAATCTGTCTCTTGGACTTTCCTCTTGCCCCACTCCAATCCATCCTTCCTACCACGCAGTGATTAACTTCCTTAGAACGTGGGAAAGATGGAACTATATCAAAATAAAAGCTTCTGCACATCAAGGAAAACTATCAACAAAACAAAAAGACAACCTACTGAATGGGAGAAGTTATTTGCAAAGTGTTAGTATCCAGATAAAGTGTTAGTGTCCAGAATATATAAAGAACTTCTAAATTTCAACACCAAAAGAAGACCAATAAACCAATAAAAATGGGCAGAAGACATGGACAGACATTTCTCCAAAGAAGATATACAGGTGGCCAACAGACACATGACAAGATGCTCAACATCACTCGTCATCAGGGAAATACAAATCAAAACCACAGTGAGATACCACCTCACACCTGTCAGAATGGCTGAAATAAATAAATAAATAAATAAATAAATAAATAAATAAATAAACATGTATATATATATATATATACACACACATACATACATACATACACACACGGAATATTACTCAGCTGTAAAAAAGAATGAGATTTTGCCATTTGCAACAACATGGACAAAATTAGAGGGTATAACACTCAGTAAAATAGTGTTATATTTGAAAAATAGTGAAATCAATCACTAGAAAGTCACAGAAAGACAAGTACCATATGATTTCACTCATATGTGGAATTTAAGAGACAAAACAAATGAACAAAGAGAAAAGAAGACAAACCAAGAAACAGCCTCTCAACTACAGAGAACAAACTGGTGGTTACCAGAGGGGATGTGGGGAGGGGGGATGGGTGAAACAGGTGAAGCGGTTTAAGAGCACACTTACCATGATGAGCACTGAGTAATGTATGGAATTGTTGAGTCACTATATTGTACACCTGAAATGAATAGAACTTTGTATGTTGACTGTACTGGAACTAAAAAATATCTAGATAGATAGATAGATAGATAGATAGATAGATAGATAGATAGATAAATAGATGATAGATAGACAGATATCAGAACAAGCTTCCCTTGCTCTTCACCACTCACCAGACAAACCATAGCTACCATTGACTGAGTATCATTGCCTTCCAGGTGCTGCATAAATATTAGTTTGGTGTTACTTTTTAGGGGTGCATATTAGCGTCCTGGTAAGGACAGGAAAACTGAGGCTTTAGAACCATAACTTGCTCAAGGTCACTCAAGTACTATTAGGCAATGGACCCAGATCTCCTCCTGGGGAAGCTGGAATCTTGTTTCCTAATTCTCTTCTCCCTCATCTTCAGGCAAAGGTGCCTATAGCATAAGCCCCGACAGTTTTTTCTTTTTTCTTTTTAGTAACACAAGGGCTAGCTTGCGCTTTGATTGCCTAGAGATCTACTTCAAAAACCGCGACCCACTATCTGGAATAAACACTTTGCTGGCCACAGACTGGGTAAAGAGCCAGGCCACTTCCTCTAGCTGAGGCTCCTTTGTTTTAGAGATCATTCTGATAACTGACCATTTGGACCATTTGTCCTTTCTCTTCGCTGTGCGTTTTTTTTTTTTTTTAATTTTTAAATGTTTGTTTATTTTTGAGAGAGAGAGAAAGGGAGAGCATGAGTGGGGGAGAGATATAGAGAAGGAGACCCAGAATCCGAAGCAGGCTCTTGGCTCTGAGCTGTCAGCACAGAACCCAATGCGGGGCTTGAATGCAGGAACCATGAGATAATGACCTGAGCCAAAGTCGAACACTTAACTGAGCCACCCAGGCGCCCTCATCCTTGTGTTTTAAATTCCCGTCTGTATATTTTATTTATTTTATTGTTGTTATTTTTTAATGTTTATTTATTTTTGAAGAGTGCAAGTGTGGGTAGAGGCAGAGAGGGGGACCGAAGATCAAAGCAGGCTCTGCTCTGACAGGCAGACAGCAGCAAGCCTGATACGAGGCTCTGAGCTTACTCACCAGGAGATCATGACCTGAGCTAAAGTCAGACGCTCAACCGACTGGGCCACCCAGGTGCCCCCACCTTTATATTTTAAATTCACCAATAAAGAGCGAGCCTGAGACACACTTGGCCTCCAACCTTGACCCTAATAAAAGCGAAGCCCCGTTCAGACGAGCTCTGTCTCCACTGGTGACCTCTCCATGGCACCAGGTGTGCTGTGTAATTTCCAGGTCTTGTAAGTAATAAATCTTTATTTTTTAAAAGTTTCTTGAGGGCGGTTGTTGAAAACCTAATAAGAACCACAAGGGCCAATCCAGTTATAACACTGGTCTGGAAAGGGGAGATGTCTGTGGGAAGCCCACCAGGGCTCAGGTGAGTTGCTCCCATTTCTAGCCCATTCCATTACCACTGATAGGTTGAGACCTCACACACACACACACACACACACACACACACACACACACACATGCACGCAAGCCCTGTAGAGAAACTCTGGGGCCCATCCTTGTGTGTCCTTCACTGTCCTCCCAGAAAGACCATGTGCTGCTACCCTGGGTCTTTGCTTTCACTGGCACCCTTTCCAGAATGCTCCCTCCCCAGCCTCCACTGCCCGTTTCTGAATACTTGCCAAATTTCTGACCCTCTTTCAAGTCTCATGCAACTCTCACCTCTTCCAGGAAGCCTGACTGGTTTTACCATCTGAGATACCATGACCCTTTGATCATCGCTTCCTGAGGGTGCTGGTTGTCTAAACTCAGTGCAAGTCCTGCAAGGGCGGGTCCTCTGCGTCCTATCAGCCGGCCCAGGGCAGCAGACACCGCAGTCCTCACAAATGGTTCTTGTTGATGCGGGTTTCCTGTTCATCTCACGTCTGGCTCATTCGCTCACTTGATCTCTGTCCTCCCCGCCCCCCATGGCTTTACTGAGATTTAATCAATGTATAAATATGGTGCACGTTTAAGGTGTATTATGTGAAGATTTGATACATGTATATATTGCAAAGAGATCACCACACTAGAGTTAGTAAACACCTCAATCACCTCACATAATTACCATTTCCTTTCCATGGTGAGAATATTTAAGATCTGCTCTTGGGGTGCCTGAGTGGCTCAGTCAGTTAAGAGTTTGACTCTTGGTTTCGGTTCAGATCATAATCTCATGGTTCATGGAATTGAGCCCCTAGTCAAGCTCTGTGCTCATGGCCTGGAGCCTGCTTGGATTCTCTCTCTCTCTCTCTCTCTCTCTCTCTCTCTCTCTCTCTCTCTGCCTCTCCCCCACTTGTGCTCATGCTCTCTTTCTCAAAAATAAATAAATAAACATTAAAAAAAAGATCTACCTTTTTGCAACTTTCAAGTATACAGTACAGTATCATTAATTAGAGTCACCCTGTTGTACATTATGTCCCCAGACCTTAGTCTCCTTATAACTGGAAGTTTG
The DNA here is from genome assembly GCF_006229205.1 of Suricata suricatta. Taxonomy (NCBI): domain Eukaryota; kingdom Metazoa; phylum Chordata; class Mammalia; order Carnivora; family Herpestidae; genus Suricata; species Suricata suricatta. Next base: position 21,094,869 of record NC_043716.1, read on the forward strand.
TGCCCTTGACGGACACCTCCGTGTTTCCCCACCCAACATTCCACAGTCTGTTTCTACAAATTTGGCTTTTTAAAATTCCACCTGTAAATGATATCACACTCCATTTGTCTTTCTCTGACTTATTTACCTTAGGATAATGTCCTCGAATGCTGCCCATGTTGCCACAAGATTCCATTCTTTTTGATGGCTGAGTAATATTCCATTGTGCACATAGACCGCCTCTCCTTTATCTTTTCACCCATAGGTGGACACTTTGGTTCTTTCCGTGTCTTGGCTTACTGTGAATAATGCTTTAGTGACCAGGGGAGTGCAAATATCTCTTCAAAGTCTGATTTCCATTCCTTTAGCCATATACCCAGAAGCGGGATTGCTGGATCATATGGTGGTCTTACTCTTAATTTTGTGAGGAACCTCCCTACTGTTTTCTGCAGTGGTTTCACCAATTCACATCGCCACTAACAGCGTACAAAGGTTCCCTTTTCTACACATTCTCGCCAGCACTTTTTATGTCCTGTCTTTACCCACTACCCCAGCATTATCTCACATTATTGTGAGATAGTTGGGGTGTACATGTGATGATTTGGTATACATATTCATTGTGAAGGGATTCCCCCCATCAAGTTAAGTAACACATCCATCACCTTACCTAGGGCACGATGCTAAGTGAAATAAGTCAGACAGAGAAAGACAAATACTGTAAGCTCTCATTCATATGTGGAATCTAAAATAAAAAGTCAGACTCACAGAAATAAAGAATAAAGAGGTAGTTGGAAGAATCTGGGGGGAGGGTGGAAATAGGAAGAGGCTGGTAAAAGGGTCAAACTTTCAGTTATAAGATCCATAAGGTTTGAGGATCTAACATATAACATGGTGACTACAGTTGTTAACACTGTCTTGTATAATTGAAACTTGCTAACAATAGAATTTAAATGTTCTCATCCTCCCAACAAAAACACAAAATCCTAAACAAAAAAAAATCCCACTTTGATCTTTGAGTAAGTCCTAACAAGAACCAGTCATTGGGGAGGTAACTTAGAGCTGAGGCTGAGGCTGGTGACTGTCATGGGAGTGACAGTGACGTTAGCACACAGCTACTGGACACCTGCTCTGTGCTAGGTTCTATTCCAAACACTTTACATGGATTATAGAATTCAACCCTCACAATATGGCCACGAGATAAGAATTATTATTAGCCTCATTTTACAGATGAGGAAACTGAGGCACAGAGATTTATTTTTAATTTATTTTTAATGTTAATTTCTTTTTGAGAGAGTGCAGGTGGGGGAAGGGTAGCTAGGGAGAGCAACAGAGCATCCAAAGCAGGCTCTGTGCGGACAGCAGTGAGCCTGATGTGGGGCTTGAACTCACAACTCATGAACCGTGAGATTGTGACCTGAGCTGAAGTCGGACGCTCAACCGACTGAGCCACCCCAAGAGCCCCCAGAGAGTTTTCTTTAAAAGAAGTTTGCCCAATGTAGCTACAAGCACTGCTTAATGTATAGTGATGTTGAATCACTATATCCCACAGAGCTGTTGAATCACTAAGTCCCACAGTTGAAACTAATGTAACACTGTGTGTCAACTATACTGAAAAAAAAAAAAAAAAGGAATCTGCCCACGCTCACACTGTGAATGAAAGATCAGGAGCAGGCATCTTAGGCTGAGTCCAATCCAAACAGCTGGGGAACTTTCCATTCCTGTGTAGGTTTACTCATTATAAACTAATAATGATACCCGCCACTTACTGGGTACTTAGCATGTGCAAGATATTATACTAAGCACTTTAGATGCTGTGTTTCACTTTAATCCTTTCCTAAAAAATCCTGTAAAGCTGGTATTATGACTCACATTTCACAGGTGAGGAAATAGATGTTCAGAGAAAGTTAGCTTGCTCAAGGTCACACAGCAAGTAAGATGCAGAGCTGGGACTGGAGCCCAGGTCTGTTTGACTCCAAAGTGCGTGTTCGGAACCATCACATCCTGCTGCCTCTGCTATCACAAGATCTCAGAATTAGAAGAGCTGCCTTTAGAATCTCCTACTTGATGCAGAGGTTGTTCTGATGATCTCGGACGGAGGATCTGAGATTTGAATGCTTCCAGGGTGGGGAGCTCACTGCTTCCTGGGGCAGCCCATCCATGCTTGCTGATTGCCAGAGAACTCTTTTTTTCTAACAAGCCCAAGAAGTCAATCTCCCTAAGTCCCCAGAATGTCCCTTCTAGAACTGCCTATATCTCTCTTCTTCACAACAGTCTGTGTGTTTCTCTAGATTTGAAGTCAAATCTCCTGAGCCAGAGAGGGGCTGACTGGCCTAAGATTATACAGTGGGAGTGGGGAACCAGGAAGTAGCTGGCACCATGGGAAAAGATGCTCTGCGTCTTTCATCTTAAGTGGTTTCTGGTCTGTCTGGCTGAGTGATTGCCTGGAGCCACTCCTGTTTAACATTCATGTAGATTCCAGGCTGGGCTATTGCAGGAGTAAACCACCGTGCCTGACTTAGCCCCCTACCCAATCCCAGCCCCCCAGGAAAAGTAGCCCCCTGGTTTCCATGGCAACAGGGCCATCTGTTTCACACAGCATCCCAGGCCAGGAGAAGTTCATGCTGCCCAAACTCTGCTAAGGTATGGGTAGTGCAGGAAGAAGTGGGAGAATGAGCTTTGGGCGGGGAGGGTGAGCTTTTATGGTTCCTTGTGATTCCATTTAGAACAAGGCAGCCTGTCCAAGCTGGAAGAGCCCTTAGAGGGCCACTGGCCCAACATCCTCACTTTATCTATGGGAAACTGGCTCTAGAAAGGAAAGTGGTAGTCACACAGCACATGAGCGACAAAGCTGGGTCTAGCGGGTAACCAATAAACATTTGCTAAATGAATGAGTCATAGAATGATAAAGAGTTGGAGGCCGCCAGCGGATTATGCCAAAATTCTCATCCAGTGCATCAAAGTGTCCAGAAATTACCCTCTATAGCAGATGGTCATCCAAACTGCTTGGATGGTTGAATTGTGCTCAATCACTATCTTAACTGCTTCCATTACTGGACACTTTGAAAATAGAAAGGTTCTTCTACATACTGAGTGGAAGCCTGACTGCCCGTAAATTCATCCACTGGATGCAATTCTGTACTTTGGAGCCATGGAGATTCCAGCCCTTCATGGGTGTTGTATTGTTTGACCAGCTTTGGGGGAAGTCTGAGAAGAGTTCGTTCTCATCTTATAAGGGTCTCGGGGTACAGCGCCAGATATTAGAAACCCTAAAAGAGACCCTTACCAAACTAACCGTGGAGACTGGCGGAAATTGGATAAACTCTCCTTCCCTATGCCCTTTACAGGGTAAGAAATTCCCCTTACACCAAGGAGGGCTATTCCAGGCTTTAGGGGTACAATGGTAACTCAGCTGACCCAGGATTGGGTCAGTTACAAGACAGAGGGGGGAATGTAAGGACACAGGTTTGAGACAATAGAAGGGCACACATTGCCCAAGGCAAGAGGGACCACCCTTGTAATACCCTTAGCATTCCTAAGAGCAGGCCTAGAAATAGAAGCTATAGGTAATCAGTTATTGCTTAAGGCTAGTTACACTCTATGTGAGGGTCCTGGGTCCTGCGTCTACTCTGTGATTGGTTTACACTCTAAATGTTGTAATTGGATAATAATAATTGGATCACTGTACCTGTGTCACAATTTCCTGTAACTCTCCCTTCCCAAACTCATAAAAGCCCTGCCCCACCATTGTTCGGGGCTCTCAGCATGGATCCACCATGCTGGTAAAGTCTGTGAGCTGGAGTTTAGGCCCCAGCGAGCCTAAACCCGTAATAAAGCCCTTTGCTTTTGCAAAAAAAAAAAAAGGGTCTCTGGGTAAAGTAATCGACTAGAAGTCCAGAACTAGTTAAGAGCCCAGGCGTCCTGGTCCTTGGGTGGGGGCAGTTGTCTTCTATCCCTTTTGGGTACTACCCATTCTCCTCCCATCTGGTGGGCTGGCCCAGCCCACTTCTTGTCTGTACCATCTGTTCATTTCCAGGCTGGCTCTTTGGCCTTCCCTGCTGCCTGCCCCCGCCTCCTAGGAACCTACTGTCTCTGTAAGAAGAGAAAGCAGCCCTCTGCCCAACCTCAGGCATTGTGAATGGGTGGAGATGGTGTCAGGTTTTGAATCCCCAACCCAATCCTTCCCCCTCAGCTCCTCCACAGCTGCTAAAATAGCCTCCACGAAGCATGCGGTGAAGGTGGCAGAAATATGGAAGGACCACGGAATCGCTCATCTTCCTGCTGGAGAGACTCTTCTACAATTTGGGGTGAGCTTTCTCCTCCAAACATTTCCTTTGTCCCTTCTCAATGCCCCTAGTTACAAGGTAACTTAGGGAAGGGTTGGGGGGCACGCTGCCAGGTACAATTCCAAAAGGATGGTCCCCAGTGTCAGAGAGGATGGAGGGATGCGTGTTTGGGGGCAGGAGGCAGAGATAGAGCTGAAAAGGGGGCAGCAGAAGGGGATTTTGGGAGACCATCTTAGTTTCTTCCTTCCCACCCATCTTAAATTCTGCCCTTACTCCAATTAGGCTAAGAAGCTCAGATGGGAACAGACCATCCTTCCTGGGTCTCAGAATCAGCTGAATACCTCATTCCCTTTGTCTTAACTGGGAGCTTGTGGTCCACCACAGTGGTTTAGCCAATCAGCACAGGCACGCAAATGAGAGAATCCTGAGTAGCCTTTTTCCTGGCCATTCATCAGCAGAGTTACACCCTCAGCTCTGTGACTGGTCCATCAGAAGACTGAGCTTGGAGTTCAGGCTGTTTATTTCCTTTAATAACTGGGCCAGTGGATAGGGGAGGGAACCCAAGAGTAGATCATTAGAACACACAAGTACACACACACACACACACACACACACACACACACAACTTCAGTTTACTTTGGAATGCATTATATCAACATTTTATATCATGTTTGACTTCAAATCATGTAACATTAGTTGACTTTTGTTAGACAGTGTGGGGGATTGGGAGAGGGTTCAGAAAGGCAGACAGGGACAAACATGGGATGGGTATGGTAGCTCCCACTCACCTCCCCTCTTTCCTCTCCCCCTTTCCCTTGCCCACATTATATGCTGACTCCTGTTTGATTGGTGTCAGACCCCTCTCCATTGCCCCCTCCCTCAAATGTGTTCATGGAGACTGCTCCAACATTTAGCACCAAGGCTTTGGGTGTGCCCTGAGTGGGACTCTGTGCTCACAGACCAGACATGAAGATGGATTGTTCCCCACAATAAATATCGACTGATTCATAAATCTGGTTGCCAGATTCAATCAAAGTCTCTGCCTGCATAATCCAGGAGCCTAAGATGCCAGCTAATTCTGTGCTGGGCCGGCCAATTCCCAGTGGAAGATGTGGTATAAAAGGCAGTGTCTCTTAGCTCTGTGCAGCCTGGTGGCTGTGTGCAGGAGGTCTGGGAGAACAAATTTTCTGATGAAAACAGAGTGAGCCAAGGGGCAGAAGGTTCCACCTCTTCTCCCTCACCATCCCCTGGCCTCCTCAATTTGAACCTGTCTCTACAGCAATCACTATCAGGCTGAACCTAGGGAATACTGAACATCTGGACAAAAAGCAGAACCAGCCAGCCCATAACCCAGATGTTTCTAAATACCTAGAGCTTTGTACCAGGGGTAAAAAGAAAGAAAGAAAAAGACAGACAGAAACCTTGACTGATGATTTTTCATTTTTCATCCAGATGTTGGATGTCAGATAAATACAGCCTTGAGGGCCCTTAATTGCTCTTTCCAAGAACCCCCTCTTGTTGACTTGGGGTCCCACAGCCCCTGTGAGGAATTTAATAGAAAGGAGAATGCAGCTGCTCTTTCTGGCACATTCCTTTTGGGTGCCTTGGGGGAGGTTTCTTATACTGTGGCTGGCGAGGCTGGGGTTGTTTGAGGGGGAGTTAGGGGGACCCGCCCCATCTGCCCTCCCTAATCCCTCCAGCTCTTGTACCCAATCCCCACTGACCTTTGCTCTCACTCATCTTCTCATCCCCTCTGCTCTCATTCTCTCCTGGGCTCAGGGTCAGTAAACCACACTGCTCTCCCCTCCTCTGCCTATTACAAGAGCGACTCCAAGAAACCAGCCCTGCCTTGCCCCACCCCAGACAAGGCCGGGTTCCCTGTGCTCCGGACAGAGGAGGGACAGGGCTGGGAGGGCACAGGAGCTGGCTCCCTCGGGGCCAGGGGCTTGGGGGAGGGCCTGCAGTAGAGACAGCTGCTAAGAATGTGGGCTGGGCTGCCTGCCGGGCCATCTGGGCTCTAATCCCAGCTTTGCCACTAGCTCTGTGGCCTCAGGCTCAGTTCCCTGAGCTTCAGTACTTCACCTCTAAGACAAGGGTAGTAAGAGTGCCTGCCTCACAAGTCCCTTGTGGCGTGAAATCAGTCAATCATGTAGGAGCCAGAGCAGTGGCTGGAGCAGTGCTGGTGGAGATTTCTGCCCGGGGCTGGGTCCTTGGCATCCCACCACCAAGTGTTTGGAGCACCCAGAGTGTGCAGGCCACTGGTTGGTGCATAAAGGCTACAAAGGTGAGTCAGAAATAGTCCCCGTCATGCTCCTCCATGATGTCCACAACAAATACAGACAAGGGATAGTGGGCAGGGCTGGGTCAGATGTTCCAACTGTTTGGAGAGTCAGGGAAGGTCTAATGGAGAGAGAAGAGAGAGAGATGGCCTTTGGCTGGGTCACCAGAGGATGAGTCATTATCACTGGGATGGGGAGGCACTCAGAGGGGGATGCTAGGGTGAGCAAAGGAGCAGAGGAGGGAAAGCACAGGATCTGGGGAACAAAGAGTGAGAAAAGGATGGGAAAGGGAGCCGAAGCTGGGAAAGGGAAGGTGGCGCTAAATCATGGAGGGCCTTGATTGTTCTGTGAGGGACTGTGCCTCATCCCATAGGCAGTGGGGAGCCACTGAAGGATCTGTAGGAGGGGTAATCAGAACTGTGCTGTGCTGTGGTCTCTCTGGTGGAGGTGTGACAGTGGGAGGGAAGGGGGTGATGCTGCAGAGGTGGTGGGGTCTCCTCGGCCTGCTCGAGGCCATGTGGAATAGAGTGGACAGCGATGCCACGTAAAGCCAAGAGTGGGTTCCAGAGAGCTGGCATCCACCACCAGGAGAAGGAGGGTCTGGGCAATGGGGCAGGACACACCTGTCTCTTTGGGCCCTTACTCAGTTTCCCTCTTAGGAAGGGGAGCAGCGGCCTCCCTCAGGAAGTAGATCGTGGGATTTGGAACAAAAGCCTCATGAATCCACAGAATGCTAGAGCCAGAGACATTCAAAGAGACCACTTGGTGCAGCCCTTTCTGTCATGGGTGCTGGAATGAGGTCTGCAGAGGGTGGAGAGCCTGCCCCTTGCTGCCTTGCTGCTCGGGGGCGGAGACGGAGGAGCCCCTCGCTGCTCCCACCCAGGCCCAGGCACTTCAATCCACTTAAAACCAAGCCACTTCCTCAAAGGTGTTTGGGGGCAGCTACCGCCTGCCAGGCACCGGTTAGGTATTGGGGGGGGGGCAAGGTGAGAGGTACAGGGGCTCCCCTCAAAGAGCCCGCAGGCAGCAGGAGAAAGAGAGATCAGTGCATCCAAGTCCACACATGTGATCCGTGCGGCAAGAATTAAAACAGCATGAGGTGCCGCGTTCCAGCCACTGCGAGATATTCTCGGCAACTCCAGCTCTCCGGCTCCCCCCCTCTGGTTTCCCGTCAGTCTGTGGCTGCCTGTTGACTCTGAATATCTTTTTCTAAATTTTCCTCTCTCGTTTTCCCTCCTTCCTCCCCGCCCCTTCAGTGCCGGTCTGGACCCTCCGGATTGAATAGAAGCACAGAATGCTGTATTGGGGTGAAATGTGTGCCTATAATTACCAGGATAATTGAGACCACCCAGTGGAAATTTCCTGCCTGGCCTGGCCTGGCCCCCACTGCCCTCGCTCACACACTTGTTTGCAGTTGGGTGGTTTTTACAGGTGCCTGGATGTGACATCCTCTTGTCGCTTCCAAACACCGACCCAGACTGTGGCCCAGGTGGTGCTGGCTTCCCCCTTCAGAAGGTTAAATACCTCATTCAGTGACGGTGCACACGTGTGCCAGGCACCATCAGACACTCTGGAGATAAAGCAAGACGGACAAAAATCCCTGCGCTCACAGAGCTTCCATGGGACAGACGGACATATATTAGGAAGAATTATATTACACTACATGGCCAGAGGTATTAAGGAGAAAAGGCAAGAAAGTGGGTTTGGGCCATGGCAGCCATGGCGAGGCTGACTTGAAACTCTCGATGGCGTTGCTGGGGGCGGGGCTCTCTGAGACTATGATATTCGAGTCAAGCCCAGGGAAAGGGAGCCAACCACGTGATGTCTGAAGGTCGTGCCGGTAGAGGGAACCAAGATTGCAAAGGGCCAGAGGCAGGAATGAGCCTGTGGTGTGTGAGGAACGGAGAGGGGGCCTATGCGGCTGGGGAGGGGTAAGCAGTGAGGACAGAAGAAGGATGTGAGGTCAGTGAGGTCACAGGGTCTGGGACATACAGGTCCCTGGAGGCCAGTGCAGGACTCCGGCTTTTACTCTGGCTGAGCTCCAGTCCCATGGAGGGTCCCTCCTAAGACCCAAGCTCTGAAAGAGAGCAGCTTTATTGTTCTACCATCAAGAGTCTCCTCCTCCTTCTCCTCCTCACCTTCCTCCTCCACCCATCCAGGACTTATGGGATGGGGGTGGGTCCTCCCTCGGTCCTAGCGCAGAGCGTTTCATCTAGTATACATGGGTGCCACTTAACCCCATGGCCCAGGGCTCTGGGGGCATCCAGGTGCCTCAGCCTCAGAACGGCCAGGCTGTCCACACAGGCAGGGTAAACCTTTTGCAAAGAAGAGAAGAAAGGCCAGATCCCAGGCAAGCATCTGATCTGCCGGTGCTGCCGGCCGGGGTCCCCCTGTGGCTGGCCCAGGTCTGCTGACTTGCTCCGACCTAGCACTTGTGACAGACAGCATTGTTTTATAGTGGATGAAATGGTCCCCCAGCCCTACTCTGACCCTCTCCAGCTGGCTCCCTCCCAGCTTGTGGGGATTTCCAAAATCGAATCTGAGGATAGTATCAGGAAGAGCGGGGACTTGGGGGCCAGACGGCCTGCAGTCCTAGATCTCCCACATGCCTGGCTGTGTGACCTTGAGCAAGTTGCTGAGTTGCTCTGAGCCTCAGCTTTCACATCTGTAAAGCGGGCATAGAGGAATGGAGCCCGTCTCCTGGGGGCTGGACGTGATGATGCATGCGAAGAACTTGGCACATAGCAAACCCTCAGTAAACTGGCTTCTGCAGGGCGGCAGCCAGAACGAGGGTAGATCCTGGGACCCTGGCTTCACGGCGGGGGTGGGTGGGGGATGGAGCAGGGAGGCAGAGGCACCAAGGCCCTGCTTGGGGCCCCAGGGGCTCTGGAGGTAGGTGGCTGTGGTTCTAGCACTGTGGGTCACGTAGGGACTGTCCTAATTGTGCCACTCTGTGTGTGGCTTCTGCCTTCTCTCGCATGACACTAGCTGGTCCAGTTACCCCCTGTTTTTCTCTTTAAGTGTATAGTTTTCTCCAAGTTATAAAAAATGACCATCTGCAGTGGAGGGAGGAGAGAGAAATCCAGACGAGGGGCCTCTGGGAACCTGGGTTCTCATCCTACCTGTGCTGTGGGGCCTCGGACAGGTCCCCTCGCTTCTCAGGGTCCAAGCAACCAGTTCTGTAAATGCTCCTAGTTGGCCCAGAGGATCAGGGGGTCCCTCTGGCTGGGAAAAATCTATTCTGAGGATCAAAAAAAAAATCAAACCCAAGTTTTGGTGCCAAAGTCGAAAGCCTCTCATCTGTGAAAAGAGGGTTTAAATTACCCTGTGCCTAAAAAAGAAGAGAGAGGGAAAAAAATTAATGGGGCTTAGAATGAAAAGTCTAGTGCAACCTGCTTTGTGGGAAAAGAGGTTGCGGGGGGGAGGAACAGGATTACTCTCTTCAGCATCTGAGATTTGGGAGTCTGTAATCTCAAATTTAAAAAGTTTTACAGGGGCGCATGGGGGGCTCAGTCTGTTAAATGTCTGACTTCGGCTCAGGTCATGATCTCATGGTTTGTGGGCTCGAGCCCCGAGTCAGGCTCTGTGCTGATCACTCAGAGCCTAAAGCCTGCTTCGGATTCTGTGTTTCCCTCTCTTTCTGCCCCTCCCTGCTCATTCTCTCTCTCTCTCTCTCTCTCTCTCTCTCTTTCTCTCTCTCTCTCTCTCTCCCTCTCTCTCAAAAATAAATAAACATTTTTAAAAAGTTTTTCAGATGTGGGGGAGGTGATGGGGAAGTTTCAGATTGGGTGTTAGAAGGGGAGGTGGTATGCCCCAGAATGGGAAACTGGGGGTGATGTGGTGGACAGCTTGGGAATCTGGCCACATAGGTCTGGTCGGAAGGCGGAGGTGACTCAGAAGCTGGGCTGGTGAGAAGTATTCACACTCAATCTAGAGAAGGGGTGAGTTTTACTGAAGAAAACCCTGGCAAATGGCTTTTCCCAGTGAGCTAGCCTCGCGGGCCTGATGGGGTCTTCAGAACTTGCATTTGCTTCCCTTTATTTGATTTGCTTGAACCCCAGTGCTGGGCCCTGGGGTCTGGGTGAAGGCTGGCATGAAGGATGTTGTGCTCCATGCAAATTGGAGCCAGGCAGGACCCATTCAGTGTGTAGGGGAAGGCCCTGGGTGGGCCACGGTGCAAGGGTGGAGGATGGGGCCATCTCAAGGTGTTTGGGGGCCAAGGGCTGGTAACAGATTGAAGGACTGGAAGAATCAGTAAGTTGGTGTGGACCACAAAGGACAGGAATTGTGGGCAGGTCGAGGTATGGCATTTGTGAAGCCTCAGAGGCCCGCAAGTATAGGTCTGTTTGAGGAGCAGGAAGTGGCCCAATGCCAACCATTGCTTCCAGGCTCCTTGCTCATTCCTGAGACCAGGGACCCCCAGACAGGACAGCTTATGTCTAAGGAACTTCCGCTCTTTCCGGCACAGCTGATTGGATCAGGATGGACTTTTGGCCTGTTCTGAGCCAATCAGAGCCCTGCTCCTGGGAACTGGGAATTTGGACTCTGAGAACTAGTCAGATGGATGGTGGGGATGCTCAGCATGGGAACAGGGATTGGAGGCAAAGGAACGCCACCTGCCAGCGTGGGGTTATGGGGCCGTAAGTGGAGAAAGCTGACCTACAATAGAAGGCAGAAGGGAGCAGAGGGAAGTCTGATAGAGACCCTGGAGACCCCATAGGAGGTATCCTGTTGTGTTTCTGCTGAACTCCCCTGAGGTAGTACCAGTGGGTTTATGTTCCTGGCCACCAGCGGCCCCTGGGCCAGGACCCCTGGCTTGCTACAGGATGGAGCAGGTGTGCTGAGGGCGGGTCAGGTGTTAGAGATGAGCCTGAGGCATTTGGGGCCAGTTCAGGCAGGCTTCCTGATCCCATGTAACTTCGTAGGTAGTATGTGGATGGGTGGCAGGGGTGGGAGGGGGGGGTCACTGATGTTCTCAAGTGCCCTGGAAGCCCAAATGTAGTGGAAGGGAAGGAGATGGACCCTGAATTTAAGGCCCCGAGTGTGCCCAGAACTTCAAGGTCAGGAGGCAGCTCAGAGAGCCTTGCTGGGTGCTCCTCGCAAGGCCTGGGCCCAGATCCCCAGTGGATGAAGGAGGCACGGCATGCTCCCCCTCCGCACTAATGGCAGTCTTGAATAACTGGCCCCCAAACCCACACACCCAACAACCACCGACCCTCCACAGGTTCATCCCTGCCTGGCCCAGCCCACATAAACAAGACCAGGCCCCCTCTAGCTCCCAGCCTGGTGCATCCCAAGAGCCCAGAATTTGGATTCTGACAGATCTGGGTTCAGATTCTGATTCATACTTAACAGCTGTGTGACTTCGAGCAAACTTTTTAGCCTCTCTGAGCTGTAGGGTCCTCATCTATAAATCACATTCAATAATACTTCCTCCTGGATTTGGCACCAGAATTAAGTGACTGTAAGATGCCCAGATACCCAGATACCCAGAATTCATTTCCCTCCCTCTGCCTTCCTCCTGTAAAAGGGTAGGGCTGGTCAAGTCTATACTGCTGTAATCACTGTGTTGGAGGGTCCAAGAGGGTCTTCCCTGTCCAATGATGAGGGCACATCTGGCACTTCGTAAGGGTTTAATATGTGCTCACTGAATAAATGAATGCATGTAGAAATGGTCCCTAGAGACCCAGTTCCTGGAATCCAGAGACTACTGCCTCTTCCCCTGACTCTTCCCTCTCTCCATGTGAGCAGTCCACTCTGCTCAGGGCCCAGGAGACCAGTTCCTTGTCTGCCCTCAGCTGGGGCTAGATACAGCTTCCAGCTACTTCTCATCTCCAGTGGGAGTGGTGTCTGGCTCCCTCGTCCCCACCCCAGGACTTTGGCTGAAGCCTCCTGATTCCCTCCGAGGCTGTGAATGGCCCCACACTCACATTGTGCCGTGCTGTCTCTGATACCCTATCCTCTCTCCTTTCATCTTCCTTAACCCTCCCTCCTCAGTGATAACCACTGTTCAGAGCATGACAGGTGTTCTGCCAGACCTTTTTAAATACATAGCTCAAAATCCTTCTGTAGCATTCCACTACCATCAAATCCAAACTCCATACCACAGCTGACAAAACCTTTTCTGATCTAGCCTCTGCTTTCCTCTCTGACGTCCCCCTCCCCTCCTCCCCTCCCCCACCACTCACACACAAGGCTTTTGTCTGGCTTTCAAACACAATAAGCTCATTCCCACCTCAGGGCCTTTGCACAGGCTGTACTTTCTGCCTGCTTGTCACATGACCAGCTCCTCATACTTAAGTTTCCACAAAATACTACCTTCTTGGAGGAGTCTTCCCTAGCGATCTGCTCTATTTTTTTTTCACAGCATGTATTATCATTTAAAATTACCAATTGCTGATTTACTCATTTATGATCCATCTCTCCCTCTGGAATGTAGTTTCCACAAGGAATGGCCTTACTTTGTTTGCCACCCTGCATTCCCTAGTAACTAGATGCACAAAGCTCGGCTGAGTATCCATTGAAGGACTGATTCCATGTATGTGTGTATATACATGTGTGTTCATTTAACTAAAGTGGGAACACACTGTAGGGATTTTTTTCCCACTCGGCCATGCAACAGGGCCATTTTCTACTTTCAGTGTTCACTGTTGGTTTATGTGTCTGTCACCCACCAGTCTGAGAGCTCCCGGGGCCACCCGTGGAAGAGGGGGAGGGTCTACCTTTCGAGTCTCACGGATCTGGCTCTTCTCCTGCCACAGGCTGGCTCTGTGGCCCCAGGCAAGTTCTCTAGGAGCTTCTGTTGCCTCAGCTGGAATATGAATGGCTCCCGCTTTCCGCTTTCCGGCTGCTGGGAGTGAGTGATGGTGGGTGTTCCAGCCCGCCCAGCTGGCTCAGGATCCGCTCCACTAGGGGTTTAGCTGGATCTACAGCGCCAGATTCTGGCTCTAAACACAGAGGGCGGCCCTGTCCCTCTGCGCACCCCCCCATCCCCAGCCCTGGTCTGAGGCTTCAAGATGTAGTGGCCTCTGGTCTCCCATCCCTGTCCCCTGTTGGGTGACAGGAAGAGAAACTGAGGCCCCAGGTGAAAGAGAAAGGATGTCCCGGAGGAGACCATACAGCCCTGAGCAGTCAGCATGGCCCACTCTCCAGCATCTGCCCCTCCTCTGGGAAAGCAAAGAACAAAAACAAACCTTGCTGTCATCAAGCAATTAAGTAGAAATCAAATAATCCTAAGAACAGAAAAGCCAATTAATAAAGGAGCAGTGAAAACTAACAGAACCATGGGGGCTGCCAGGAAATGCTACGCAAATACACACGGAGCTGGAAGCTGGAGGCTGCCCGGAGAGGGCTGGGCTCTAGGCTGCTGGCCTCTGGGATTGGGGGGGGGAGGGGTCCGGTCTGAAGATGCTTGGCCATGAGGGATCCCCTGGGCCCAGCCCAGGTCAAGGGAGCTGCCAGACTCGCTGAGGCAGACATATCCTCTGCACTGGAGGTTAGGGATTTAAGCTTATTAAACCTCTGTCTTATGTCAGACCCTTTGCAAGGTGTTTTTGCACAACATTAATTTCCAAAAAGTGACTACCTCCACTTGGCCATCTCGTTTAGCATAAAACCCAAAGTTCTCTCTCCCATGGGTCACCATGCACTACTTACTGTGGCCCCCATGGCCTCTCCAAAGTCCTCACCTACAACCTGCTTCCTTCTACCATCCTAGGCTCCCTGATGCTCCTCAAGCACTATGGGCACACTCCTACCTCAGGGCCTTTGCACTTACTGTTTCTGCCTGCCAAGCACATGCTTCTCCTAGTTGTTCACAGGTCTTGATCCACTCATTTCATTTTGTTCAAATGTCACCTCAACCGAGAGGGTTTTCTGGACCACTTTTCCTAAAGGAGCATCCCACCCCACCCTTCGGTCCTCATTCCATTTCCTTGCTAATTTTCCTCCAAAACAGTTATTCCCACCACCTGGTATGTTGTATGCTGATGTGGTTCTTTTCCATCTCCATCCTACTAGAGCATAATGTCCATGAGAGGAAGAATCCTTGCTTTATCCCCAGCACTTAGACCAGCATATAGTTAGGTATTCCACACATAGTTGTTGAATGAATGACACAAGGGAAGCACAGAGAGGTTAAGTTACTTGCCTGGAGTCAACCCAGCATTAAGCAGCAGACCTCTTCACCCCTAGCCCAGAACCCTTTGCCCTCATTACACTGCTTCCCAGGCATCTGTGGCTCCTGGCCTAATGCAGGCAGACAGTTGCCTCCCAAAGGTGTCCACAGTTCACATCCTAACCCCCCGGGGACTGTGAATGTGTTGGGTTCAAAGCAAAAGGGAATTTAGGTTGCAGATGGAATTGTTTGTGAATGAGCTAACCTTAGGATAGGCCAAATCTCCCCTTTTACCTAGGTGGCCCAAAATAATCATAAGGGTCATTAAATAGAGAAGGGGAGGCCCCAGGAGGCAGAGAGGATGTGATGGCAATGAAACAATGTGGGGGCTCCCCCATCCCTTGCTCCCACAGCCAGAAATCTCTGGAGGTCTCTAGAAGCCGGGACAGGCAAGGAAATGGATTTTTTTCTCAGCTCTTCCTGAAGGAACACAGCCCTGCTGACATCTTGATTTCAACCCAGTGAGACCCATTTCAGGTTTCCGACCTCCAGAACTGTAGAATGTTAAATCTGTATTGGTGAGGTCACCAAATTCGTGGTAATTTGTTACAGCAGTCAGGAACCTAATGACCGGAAGCTGCCTGGTCTCAGTGTGCCAGCCTGAGCAGAGGGGGTGCCTGAGCCTGGGGACAGCATAATGCACTGGCCCTCAGTGGCCTGGAGACCCTCAGTGCTTAGGAGCAGGGGCTGGCCTGTGGGCTGGGGTGGAGGGAAGGCAGGAGGAAGTCTCAAGTCTGCACCCTTGGCCTGGGGGCTGCATGGGGGCTGGAGTGGAGAGGTTTTCCTGAACATCATGAAGCCCATGTCCCTGACCCACAGTCCCTCCATCACTGCAGAGACTCTGTCCTATTCCCTCCCCCTCCATGCTTGCCTTTGGTTCACAATTAAAAACACACATACCCCAGTGGGTAGCAAGTGCGGTGGACCTCTGACCCTGCCCTGAGGCCTGGGGGATGGGCACTCTACAGGGAAAGAGAGGCCATTTAGGAAGGGAGGTGAGGAGCAGGAAAGACAAACCCCTGTATCCCTGGAAAAGCCACTGTCCAGTTTGGGGCATGATGCCTCACTCCCAGGCACGAGACCCTCCCAGTCTGCCCGTCAGAGGTTACCAGGATGGAAGAACAAGCCTGACCCGAAAGTGGCAGGTAGGAGAACCAAGGCAAAATCATGTACTGACACCTCCAAATGTGGAGGCCAGGTCCTGAGGGCTCAGGCCCCGGACAGATCTCAGCCTCATGTCCAGCCCCGCGCACACTCACTGTGTGCCCTTGGCCACGGTCATTGCCCAAGCCCTCTTGGCTTCTGGTTTCAGGTGCCGCAACCACAAAATGGGGACCATAACTCGGGTCCCATTCTGTACCTGGAATTGAGGAAGCCAACAATCCCTGAAAACTAAACTGTTTTTTAAAACCCATTTGATAGCAGACTTGACTTGAGTTGACATGAGGCTGTAAACACAGAGTTTACTTACTTTGCTTGATGCGGAAAGTCACGTGTATCACTGCAGATACGTTAATGTATTTGATTACAGGGTGCACCCCTGGAGGCTTTATAAAATAAACATTTTATGCACTGAATTACTTTTAAAACATCTGGTTCCAAAGGCTTTTTGTTTGTTTATTTATTTATTTTGAGAGCAAGAGAGAGAACAGCACAAGTGGGGGAGAGGCAGAAAGAGAGGAAGCCAGAGAATCCCAAGTGGGGCTTGATCCCACAAACCGTGAGATCATGACCTGAGCCAAAACCAAGAGTCAGGTGCTTAACTGACTGAGCCACCCAGGCGCCCCCAAGGGTTTTTGAAAATGGATTTGGACCTACAGCATCCACTCTATGGGGCTGGGAAGAAGCCCTTCTGTGGCTCTTTGGATGCCCTCAACAGCTGCTCAGACGACCCCTGTACGGAGGCGGTGGTGTTCTCATAATACACACCAGAAAACAGGCTCATAGAGGGTAAGTAACTTTCCCAGGGTCACCTAGCAGCTAAGAATCAGAGCTGCATTCAGCCACAACATTCACAGCCTTAGTTACTAGACAAGTAAGTCACTGAGTTAGAATGTCCATTGTCAGGCGGTTCATTTTCCCAAGAGTCCATCCAGGGTAAATTCTGTCCAATGACAACTGCCCTGCACATCGCCCCCTTTGGTCCTGCTGGTTGGGGGCTCTGGGCTCCTCCGTTCCATCCAGTTTGAGCAGGTAATGTTTGGGAACCCACAACTACCACATCCCTGGATGACCTGTGGCCCTGTGCAGAGAGCCAATACTGGGAAATACTGCCAATACTGGGAAACTGATCAGTCATCCATCACCCTTGCCTCTGTGGCCATTTTTACCAAGATCTCTGGGCATTGGAGGGGCAGGCTCTCCATGGCTGTGGCGAGGAGTGGGGGGTGTATTCAGGCTCCTTGGTGCTATCTGAGGCCTGTATGGGTTCTAAGTTCACAGAGTCAGGGAGCTGTGGGTGCTCAGCGGTCCGAGAAGCCTGGCTGGAGGTGCCTTGGCACCCATGGACCACCTTGGGCCATGTAGGGTCATGTCCTGTGAAGCTGGGGTCCCCAGTGAGGCTCTCTGGCATGTCTAGGCAATTACGTGTGGCATGAATGGAGGGCGAGATGGCAATGGGCAGTTCAGGGAGCCACAGCAGCCCACACACGGATCATCCCTGAGGAGTAAGGGGGGATATGGGTGCCATGTGCCCAAGGACACCTAGAGTGTCCCCAGCTGAGCTCAGGAGCCCAGCCCCGAGGTGGAATAGAGACCAGAAAGGACTGGGGGATCAACTGGATGATAGAACCAGGGTCCAAGAGGATCTTAGATCATTGGACAAAAACCAAGACAAGAGGAAGCTTAACAAGGACAAAGGGGACATCCTGCTTTGGGTGTCCCAAGAGCGGAGGCAGGCGCCAG
Source organism: Suricata suricatta (assembly GCF_006229205.1). Taxonomy (NCBI): domain Eukaryota; kingdom Metazoa; phylum Chordata; class Mammalia; order Carnivora; family Herpestidae; genus Suricata; species Suricata suricatta. Next base: position 21,112,490 of record NC_043716.1, read on the forward strand.
CAGGGGTGACGATCACCTAGAGGACCTGTGCAGGCAGCAATGATTCCTTGAGGGGAGGTACAGATACGCAGCACAGAATACTGACGAAGTGGGATGCCAATATCCATTGTTGCCCCCTCCCCCAAGGGTCTTGGGCCTGACACTATACATTGGGGTTTAGATTAGGGATAAGAATCTTCCTATCTGAGGACACCCCCATTCTGTTTTTAGGCAGCCGTGACCAAGAAAACCTCAGGTGTTAAAGGCTGTAAGGCATGAAAAAGCAGGAGACAAAGGCATTTCTAAACCCAGGAATACCAGGCTCAGGCTTCTGTGATGACTAAGATGCCCTTCGTGGGTGGCCCACGTGCCCCGGGGTGTCCCTCCCAGCCCCAGTGAGCCGCCACTAGGCAAGGAAGAGAGGGACAGGGCTGGGAGAGGGGTGAAGAGCCCGGGGGACCTCTGTCTGAGAGGGACTGGCAGCCTCAGCTGGCTCCGAGGCCCCCGGGGAGGGAAGGAGGCGGGTAGGGGCCTAGCTGAGAGCAAGCTCCCTTTTAATTACCCCCTCGGCCTAATTGGTCTCCCAGCCTCCCCTCCCGCTGTTAGGAAGAGGCCTTTGTTTGCCGCCCGCATGTTTACCAAGCAAATGGTTTTAAAAGCTTTCATAGACACACAGAACCCATTTAGGAGGCTCGGCGGATAAAATTATTTATAGAGATGAATGGTTATCGTTCCGCGTGCCTTTAGGAAACCGGGAGCCATACGCCCCGGCGCACGGCGGGTGGGTGGGGCCGGGGCGCCTCCGCTCGGCTCCCTGTGGGCTGCGCCCCTGCGCCCCCGCCCTCCTCCCGCAGCCCCTGCGCCTCTCTTCGGACTGTCCCCAGCCCCGCCCTTCTCTTCTGCATCTCGTCGGGTTTCCTTTCCGAGTTTCCTCTTAGCTTTCTTCGCCTCGCCCTCCGTCTTCCACCTTCCCGTCTCTTCCCGAGTGGGCTGATCCCCCTGCTTCCCGCTGCCGGCTTCCTCAGGCTCTGTATTCGCTTTTCTAGGTGTCTCTGTGTCCTCTGTGGTGCTGAATGTCTGGCTCTGTCTTTCTCTGCTTCCTTCTTGGTAAGCCTGCTTCTCTGCCTCACTGTCTCTCCTCCATCTCTCTGTCTCTCCTCCCACTCTATCTGTCCTCCATTTCTCTGTCTCTATCTCTCCCACATCTCTGCCTCTCCTCCCTCTCTCTTTATCCGTCCTCCATCTCAGTCTCTAGCTATTTCTCCAGCATCTCTGTCTCTATCTCTCCTCCATCTTTGTCTCTATCTCTCATCTGTCTCTGTTTCTATCTATCTTTCCTCCTTCTCTGTCTCTCTATCCATCCTCCATCTCTCTTTCTCTATCTTTCCAATGTCTCTGTCTCTATCTTTCCTCCATCTTTGTCTCTCTCTCTGTCTCGTCCATCTCTCTATGTCTCTATCTCACTATCTGTCCAACATCTCTGTCTCTGTCTCGCCTCCATCTGTTTCTCTATTTCTCCTCCATCTCTGCTTCTCTGTCTCTGTCTCTCTGTCTCCCCTCCATCTCTGTGCACTTTGCTGTCTCTCTGTCCTTCCTCTCTCCCCCATGCTACCCCATGTCTCGATCTCTACTCCTCTCTCACTTTCTCCTTCTCCCTCGCACTCTCTTGCTGTATTGTACCCTGTGCATTTTGTCTGGCCGACCACACTGGGCTACGTGCAGTGGGGGTGAGCTCCTCCTTACAAGGACCCCTTTCCATGAGTCTCCTATGACAGTGTGAAGCCATGTGAGTGTCCTGGGCTGGGCCTGGCCACCTCTGCTGGGCCGAGTATGTTATGGCTCCGTGTGGGGGGCCTTGAGGGTGAGGTCCTCTACTCTCCCTGCAGGTACAAGGCCCTCTGTGGAAGAGCCTGCCCCCCAGGGTCACTCAGTGGAGAAGGAGGGGAGCAGAGAGAGGTGAGGCTGGGAGCCAGTGCACCCCTGGAGCCCTTACTTGTCCTCAGGGTCAGACTTACGGGTACCGAGTCTGAGGGCATGAGAGGCTTCCTAGGGTCAGGGATAACAGGAGAAACTCTTAGGGACTGGGTAGAACTTTGTGAAATTTCTCTGAGGTCAGGTCCACTGAGGCCTGCATCAAACAGGCTTCTATCCAACCACTAAGCCCACCAAAGTGCACCCCAGTCATTCCCTCTGATCTGATGCGGACCGTCAGGAATGGGAAGCCCTACTGTGAACCCACAATTCTGTTTTCAGGCAGCTGTGCCTAAAGAAGCATCATCTCTACACTGAGCCACCCCCAGCTGGGGAGTCTGTGTGAAAAGATCTGCAAGTGGAGAGGTGTTAAGCCCCTAGATGTGGGAGGGCCTGGTCTGATGGGGGACCATGGAGCCTCCACCTGGCAGCAGTCCATGGTATCCCAGAAAACAGTGGTCTTTGGAGCATGGGGATAGGCTGGGCTCCAGCGCTGATCGGTACGGTACTAGCCGTGTGCCCTGGGCTAGTCACTTGGTCCTTGAAAGCCTGGTTTCTTCCTCTAGAAAATGGGTGTGGTGATAATACACTTACATCTCAGGATTGATGGCAATATGGCATGGTGATTTAAGCCCAAACTGGGGGTGGGGGAGCACCTGTGTCCTGGGTCATATTCCCCTACTTCTTAGCTGTGTGATGTTATGCAAGTTACTTAACCTCTCTGAGCTATTGTTTCTTTCTCTCTACAATGGTGATAAAAATAGTCCCTTTCACCGTTGAGTTGTGAGAACAGTTCAATGAGATTTTTACATGCACTGTGCTAGCTTGGACAAGTTACTTACTTCTTTGTGCCTCGGTTTCCTAGTCTGTAAAATGGGGATGGTGATAATAGCACTCACCTCCCATGGGTGGTTGTGGGGACTAAATGAAGTGGCACCTGTCGAGTGTCTGGACCGCTACCTGGTAAGGTGTGTGTAGCACCTGAGGCTCATCTGTTGTTATTAACACAATGCCTGGCCTGCGGTCGGCTGTGGTCCCATCTATGCCCCGCCCCTGGACACTGACCTGCTTCCTCCTACAACTCTCCTTTGGGAGTTCCCCTTTATCCTGCCATGTCTGCTATGACTGGAAGAAGGGGGAACGGGGGTAGGTGGGCTGTGGCCTCCTGGGAAGGCCTCTCTCCACGTTCCTGCTCATCCATCTGTCCATCTGCGGGATTGCAGCCGGAGTCTCCCAAATGCTCTTTAATGAGCCTCCATGGGGGCTTTCAGATCACCTGCTTCCCAGGAGGCCCACATGCTGCTCTGTGGGCTGGTCCAACCAGAAGGATGGGGTGGGACTGGACTAGAGCATCCTGATTGGAAGCCCCAGGTGGAGGAAACTTCCATCTGCACCCCCCACCCCTGCCACGCTCCCTGGCAAGGGTGTCTAGAGCTTCAAGCTGGCTCCTTCTCCGCCCCAAGGTGGACACGGCAAACAGGGCACAGGACTCCGGGATTTTGGTAGCTGGGCCTTCGTGGCATTCTTCTCATTCTGCGTGATCTCCTCGTTAAATAGTCCTGCCCTCTCTCCTTTCTGGGGAACTAATGAAGGGAATTCAAATTGGGCGTTGGGGGGGGTGTGTCCCTGAATCTTGTTTTCTGACTTTGTACTTGAACTTACATTTAGAGACATTTTGAATCTCCTTATCATCTGGACCTCAATTTGCCAGTTTATAGGATGGAATTAACAACTCTGACCCCACTTAGCCTTTTATGGGGGGGGTGGATTAATAATTAATAACCACAGTAAGACCAGCCAGAGTTTGTTCAGAGTTGAGCTTTGTCTCATGGTCTTATTTACTGCTCACAACCTTATGAGGTAGGGGCTATTATGGTCCCCATCCTCCACGTGGGAAGATAGACAGGTGAAGCCCCAGCACAAGGTCACACAGCGAGTAATTAGTGGAGGAGCTGAGACCCTGACACACGCCCAGTACACTTTCCACTGAACCACTCTGGGGGCTCTAATGACCCAGGAGCTTTGGTGGAAAGAGGTGCTGATTTCCTCTCTGGGGACAGAGGCCGCACTGTAAGGAAGTCTTCCCAAGGCGGGGGGAGCTGTCACCACTGAGGCAGGCCAGCTGCCCTGGAGTCTGGAGAGCCCTGCTTCCCCCCAGGAGGATTTTTCCCGGCTTGCTTGGAGGGGTGGGGGCTGGGACATAGGGTCTCTCTGTTTCCTTAAGGGCCTACCTGATGCCAGGGCCATTTGGAACATGACTGACAGCAGGGAAGTTGAAAGAGACCTGAAGAGAGAGCCCTCCTGGTTGGCTCTACTCTCAGATCACTTGCAATAGCAGGTGCTTAGTTGATGCTGCTTGATTGACAGACTAAGGAGCCCAGCAAAAGATCCCGAGCTCCTTGCTTTCTAGAGCTCCCTTCCATGAAGCCCACAGGCTGGGCACAACTGGAAAGAGGGAGACCCCTTTCTGCTCAGAACGTGGGACCAGGGCCTCCCTTCAGGAGGGAATGCTGATGTCTTTCCATGCTTCTGTTAGCAAGAAACTTAGTGGGACAGCTGCTGGGAGAGATCCCGAGAAGCCCCCCATGCCCTTGGCCATGCCCCATGGTGAGGGAAGAACGAGTGGGAAGCAGTCCTGGGACAGTTGGGACCCCTGCCCCTAACCCCCACTATTCCAGTGTCCAGATGAGAAATTGCCAGCCATCTTGGGAGTATTAATAAAGGATAATTTATTTTGAAAAAGTACCATCATGACTCTATACAGAAATAAAATGAACATGTGTCAAGATTGTATTTAACTCATTAATTAGTGAGGGACCCCATGAGATGTTACAACCTGTTCAAAGGAGAATCCAAAGTGCCTCACGTATACAGTCAGAGAAAGTGTTGCTAGAGTGAATTTAGAAATAGATGCAAAAACTGGCAAATCTAGTCGGTATCCACAGCACAATGATCAATTGCAGGCCTCCGGATTGTAATTTGCATTTGTATGGGCAAGAATTATTTGCATTATTATCACTTGGGATGTGAATGACAGCAGGGCAGGGGGCCAGGGAAGGAGATCAGAAGGGCCCTGCCCTTTTCGTTTGCAAAGGGCAGTCTCCACGAATTCGCCTGGACCACTACTGGCGGATGGGCCTCTCCTGCAGGTGCTGGACGCTGCACACCTGTGCGAAACCTCGAAGCAGCCTGAACCGAGAGGCCCATCTGAGACCTGTGTTCTACCTGCTGGTGAGCAGCGTGTGGCCTGAGCACTCCACACGGAATAGTAAAATGGCTCCTGCGACCTCGCACCTTGGGGAGGGAGGTGCCTTTTCTGAGCCTCGGGGATCCTGTCTTTAAAAATGGGATCATTGCATTCCAGCAATGGCACCCACCTCGCAGGGCAGCGGTCAGTGCTTGTACATCCTTCAGACCCGTCCCAGTAATGTGAACTGTTATTATACACCTGTAAGATGACATACCGTCCTCAGGTTGCTGGGGTCAGCTGTATCCATACACCCCACTGAGCGGGGCTGTGTCTCATTTTCTTGTGTGCCTCCATGCCTGGTCCAGTGCCTGGACCTTAGCAGGCTCGCAGTGAATCCCAGTGGGATGCAGTGATTTTGGAAATGAATGGCAGAAGTGGCACGGCAGGGAAGGACTGAAAGGTGGAGAGGCCCGGCTGGGCAAGGTGTGGAGGTCTGAGCTGCCAAGAGGAGCTGCCAGGGCTGGCGATAATTAGCTAGCGAGGCAGGGGTGGGGTCCAACAAAGGCTGGCTGCAGGTAGGAGGGCTGGCATCTGGTTGGGGACTTATCTCTCAGGGCAGGAACCCTCTGGACTTTCTCCAGGACATGGGAACTTCCCTGGACATGTTCAAGGATGGATGGAGATGGGTGTGTGTGTGAGAATCAAGCCTTGGCTTTCTCAAAGAGGGGGAAAAAAGGAAACTTGATGCTCATCCCAGGCAGCTAGGAGATGCCCTCTCCTTTCTCCCTGAGATGGGGATGTGGGCAGGGGGAGGAATGCACTTACCAGCTCCTCCCTGACACCGCCTCATAGGAACTGAGGCACAGAGACAGTCAGCAACAGTGCTAAGGTCACACAGTAGGGTGAGCCATGAGTAAAATACATCTTTTACATGGTCTCATTTTACAACTACAGAGTTGCAAAAGTTAGGGAGGACAGAACCAGTTCTTTCCACTTGGGGATGAGAAAATGGACACTTGGAGGAAGTGTGCACAAGCCTAGATTCAAGAATGAGTCAGCCACGGAGCAGTGAGCTCAAGCTCAGGACCCTCTGGAGTTAGGGGGCTGTTCTTGGGCCTGGGCGGGGCTTTGTTCCAGAACAGCCTGTAATCTCGGTTTGGATCCCAGAGCTTAGTGAGGGGGCCCCCAGGGGCTGTAACTACAGGGCCCAGGCAGGGATGCCTCACCCCACTGGCGACTGGCCTGGCAGTGTCCCAGCCTCCCAGGCTGCTCTGGAAACGGAGGAGCCAGGTGCTGCCAGGTTTGTTGGCAGCGAGGCAGCCACACCCTGGGAACGGGGAGAGGATGTGATTGGGGAAGTGGCACTGGGCAGTTCTCCAGCATCCTGAGCCTGCTCCTGGCAGTGCCCACCTGGATCCCAGCTGCTCTGAGCCTGTCCTGCCACTACACAGGGTCCGTCCTGGCAGCTGATTTCCAAGCCCAGATGCTGCCTAGAGAAGCCACTTCTTCCTTACCCTCAGCTACATTATAGACAAGAGCCAACTCACCCAATCCCTGGGGGGGTGGGGGGGTCAGGGAACTCAGAGGCCTGAGCCTACAGCCTGCCTCTGCCCTCTCACGCCCTGTTCTGGCTGCCTGTCCGCTCTGCCAGGCTCTGCGGGGGCTCTAAGGCCAGGTGAGGGTGGTCAGCGCCTCTTCCATGGGTCCTAGGCCTCCCAAACAAAGGTGGGAGGGATGGGGGAGGGCAGGCCAACACTAACATTTACTCAGGGCCTGTGTGCTCCTGTAGACATCATTAATCCTCACATGGACTCTATGAAGTAACCGTCATTGTTCCCATTGTATAGACCAGGAAACAGACTCAGAGACAATAATTCACCTGGACAAAGTCATAGCCTGCGGGGGGGTGGAACGAGGACTCGAAGGCAGCCCTCAAGTTCATCACCCCCCCTTCGTGCCCCCAACCAGGGAACCCTCAGTGGTGGGAGGTACAGATGCAGTGACAAATGACCCCCACCTAACATGATGCGGGGAGGGAGAGGAAGGTGCCCCGGGAACTCAGGAGGAGGGTCCCAAGCAGGGAAGGTTCCTTAGAGGGGAAGCATTTGGAGCAGAGCCTTGCTGAACAGCGAGGGACTTCTGCAGGCAGAAGAAAGAGCCAGAAAGGGTCTTCCCTGGCAGAGGGGGAGGCAGCAGCAAAGGCTTGAATGTCTGTCTGGAAAGTTTGGGCTGGGTCCTGTCGGTTTTATCCCTTGTGTTTGTGAGTATGTGATTAAGATCTCTCTTACCAATGTGTAAGCTCTGTGAGGGGCGAGCGCACATCTTTTATTTATATCTCCTCCCCAAACTTGGCACGGTGTGGGCATAACAAGAGATGCTCAATAAATACTGATCAGTTGAAAAAATAGTGCCTGTTTTAGCCTAGCAACTCAGGACCCAGTGATCTGTCCCTCCCTTCATCACCCACCCCATCTGCCCTTGCCTCCTTTGTAAGGGATTTCTCCGCTGGCTCTCAGATGGCTGCAGGGTCCTTCCCTAGACAGCCCCTAGGGCCTAGTCACCTCACCCAGCCAGTTTCCTCCCTGGTCACTTCTCTTCTCTCCCTCCTTGGCCCACCCATAGCTACCATCTGCACGACCCGGGCAGCCATGCAAAGGGGGGCCCACACACCACATATCTAAATACCTCAATGTTACGGAGACAGCTAGCAGACTGGCAAACATGCCTTCATAATGACAAAGTTGCAAAGAATATATAAGGCTTTGGTGTAACCATCAAACAATTTAATTATTACCGTGCCTGTCCCGGAGTCCCGTTGGTGGGTTGCTGTCTGAATGAGGAATCAAGTAAATACATGAATGGGGTGCCTGGGTGGCTCAGACGGTTAGGCCTCTGACTTCGACTCAGGTCATGATCTCAAGTTCATGGGTTTAAGCCCCGGGTCGGGCTCTGTGCTGATAAGCTTGGAGCCTGCTTCCGATTCTGTGTCTCCTTCTCTTTCTGCCCCTCCCCCTCTCATGCTCTGTCTCTCTCTGTATCAAAAATAAATGAAACATTAAAAAATAAAAAGAAACCCCCACATAAACACATGAAGACGAAGCCGGACACACAAGAGTAAATAATACAGGATTCTGTTCATGTGAGAGGTTCAAGAACAGATCAAATGAATCTGTGGTGATAGAAATCAGAAAATCAGTTGTTTCTGGGAGGTGGGTTTTAGGGGAAAGGAATACAAGGGACCAGTCTGGGTTATGGGGTTTTTTCATACCTGGATGGGGATATACACCCATCCAGACTCATCCAACTGGCTACTAAACATGAGGCTGTTGTACTATCCCTAAGTTTTGCCTCTAATATAATAAGAGAAAACTGAACATCAGAATCATGAGAAATTTAGAACAACTCAGTGTTAAGAAAAACACACAAAAATAGCTGTGCACAATGCTTAAACTATCGCATATGTACTCCACAAATTTTTTCTTGCCATCATGTCAGCAAAATCACCAATTTTGTTGTTACAATCAGGATTTTTATATAATTCATGTTCTATTTACAGGACTGAGCTAAAGCAGCCCTGTCCCATAGAAATCACATGAGCCACTGATAGGAGTCAAGTGTATAATTTTCTAGCAGTCACACTTTATAAAGTAAAAATAAACAGGTGAATTTCATTTTAGGACTACATGTTGTTCAGTCCAAGGTATCCAAAACGTAATTTCAATAGGCAATCAATATAAAAAGTTATTAATGACATATCTTGTGTACCTTTTTTCATACTAGGGCTCTGGAATTTAGTGTGCATTTAACACTTGGAGTACCTCTCTGTTCAAACTGGTCACATTTCAAGTGTTCGAGATCATCTATGGCTAGCTACTCTTTGGAACAGCTCAGCTAGAGGATGAAAAAATCTTATGCAATCTTAACCCAAAGTGTACAAAATTTGGATAGATTTTCATTAAATACTTCAGTTCAACTGATAGTCAAAACTTAAATTCTTTCATGTCTTTTTTAAAAGCATTCACAATGGTCTATTCAATTTAAAAGATGTAATTCCTATTATAACTAATGAAGCTCAAAACACTAAATCAAAATTTGGTATATAAAGCTGAAATTTTATTTTAATTTTTTGGAAAGGATATTTAAATACCATTAAATATTTGTATAAAATTTTACGAGAAAACAATGTTAACTGTTCAATTTTTTGGTTAATGAAATGAATCAGTATCATGCTTTTTACATCTAACCCTACACATAGACCATGTGACTAATATGAATTGCTCAATGTAGCAAAATGTTCTTTAGCTGTCGTGTCGACTGTAGCAAATGCTACAAGTAATAACTTGGTAATTGTGGGTACGTCTAGAACCATTAATTGGAGCAGTCAGATAGCTGGGACACTTGGCATTACTTGGAAATGATATTTGTTTTTTTAAGAATCTATTGCATTCTTGCTATCTAAGAGCAAAGCGTTGAAAAGCTAATTAATTCTTCTTCTTAGTTACCTAAGGGCTTCTGCTGCTCTATGCTTTCCATGTTCCCCATTCCATTAAGTGGAGCGTGATGTCAGCAGCAGTAGGTCCCAGAAAAGTTCCGAGCAATCTATTGGATTTTAATTTTGCAGAGCTAGACCAAACCATGTGGAGATGCCTGTCCCTGGGGCATGCATTAATCATGAGCATTTTTAGGATTAGGGGACTTACCAGGCCAGCACTGAGCACATATTCCTGAGCGATAAGGGGTGGTCTTGTGTTCTTTAAGGGGTCTGCGTGGCTGTGTGTGTGTGATATTTGCATTCCAGCAGACACCTACCTGGGTTTATAAATAAACTTGTACTGCACAGAGTCACCCCCATTTGCTCAGGTATAGTCTGTAACTGCTTTTGCACTACAAGGGACAGACCACAATGTGTGGCCTGAGAACCTGAAATATTTGCAATCTGGTGCTTTAAGCTAATGTGTCACCCAGGACAGGGTCTTGCCTGGGTCTAAGTGGTTCTTCCTCTTGGTGGCCCTCGAACTGAGGTTTCCTGTGCCGTCCAGATTCAATCCAGGAGGAGATCTAGGGGGCTAGGGAGGTCCTCCAAGGCAGGTCCTCCAAATTAAATTCTGAGGGCCTCAGGTGTTTTCTGCAGTGAATTTGCTGTACCAAGGGCCGACCAAGAGAATGGTTCTTTCCTTCCCTGCTTCTGTCAGCCACTCCCCATCCCTTACAAGAAGAGCCATAACGGAATTTCCCACAATGCTCCACTCTCTTCTCAAGGAACAGAACTGATATCAAGCTCCATCTTCTGGCCCCGGTGTCCTGTGTGGTGGTGGTAATGGCCAAGCTATGTTGGTGAGCTGGGTGCCTTGCCTGCCTGGGGAAGTCTGATTCACTCCAGAGGCGATGTGGCCAGAGGTAGAGGGCCAAGTGTTGGGGTGGGGGCTGCTCACCCCCATTGCAGCACTGGTCACAGAAGCATTTTGTTTGATTCCATGTCTGTCTCCTTTACTGGATGCATGGTCCTTGGTCAGCCCCTGGGGGCCTACTCAGTGCCTGGCACATGGTGGCTCCACCTCAGTACATGTGGTCAGCCATCATGCCATGTGCTCCATGCCAGATGTAGGTACAAAAATGAATCTAAAGTCTCTATGCCTCTCAAGGTGCTCACCGTCTGGTGGGAGAGACAGAGAGGCCAGCAGCTTGGGCCCTGACTTTGAGGGCAGAAACCTCCAAGAAGCACTCTGAGAGCTCCAAGTAGGACACCATAATTCAGTTTGCAGGGATGGACACTCTTGGGCAAAGGGTGACAAATTGGACTACTTGTTGAACGAACATGTGAACAAATGAGAGATGAGGGCCTAATGCTGGAACTGTGAGCTTTAAAAATGTGGGAAGGGATTCCTTCTGAAGTTTTAAATTGGATTCGTTTAAGAGGTTCCCGGGCTGAAAATAGGACAGGAGGAGAGGTCTGGAAGGAGGGGGCTGGACTGGGAGGGGTTGTGGGGAGCAGGGGGACCAAGGCCAAGGAAATGGGCTCTCGGCCTCCTGCCCAGGCTCACCCGGCAATCGGCACAGAGCCGCTGGCCCAGGAAAGTTGTCGCTGCTGGCGTGAGAGATGAGCTGTCTCGGCTGGAGGACAAATCTCTTTTAATTTTGTTCTTTGGAGGAGGGGGTGGGGTCGGGCCGGTGTCGGAGTGAGAGATTGGCTCAGTGAGTAATGGCCATGCCAGCTCCGCTAACCCCTGGTGAGGGATGAGGGGAGAGAGGCCCCCTCCCCTCGCCTTTCCTGGGGCTTGCTGCCAGGGGACAGGGGGAGACCGCTGTCCGCCTTCACCTGGTCCTGCAGAAACAGACCATGTCAGAGAGCGGGGGCTGGAGTTCCTTAGGAATTGAATTGTCTTATAAGAGCTTCCCAAGTGGCCTCCATGGAGGTGTTTTTATTTATTTTGGAGACAGAGAAAGAGCATGAGTAGGGAGGGGTCAAAGAGGAGAGAGAGAGAGAGAGAGAGAGAGAGAGAGAGAGAGAGAGAGAGAACCCTAGCAGGCTCCATGCTGTCAGCAGAGAGCCCGACTCAGGGCCCAAACCCACAATCTGTGGGATCATGACTCGAGCCAAAATCAAGAGTTGAATGCTCAACCGACGGAGCCAGACAGGTGCTCTTAGCCTTAAGGAGGAGTCCATGCAACGGTCCTTAGGGGTCTGTCCACCACCCCCACTGAGTGGCAGGTGAAATTTTGTACGAGGAGGAATTTATTTTTAAAAAGTGTGTGTGGCTGGGGACGGTTCATGGTTTTCATTAACTTCTATAAAAGGTTCATACTCCCCACCCCAAGTTAAGATCTCTCTGATTCTGCCTTCTTGCTTAACAGATGGGGAGGGAGAAGGGCTCGTCCAGTGACCCACTACACGTGGGTGGATCCTGGGGGCTGGGCTGGGTGGTGTTCATCGTCATCCCCCCACAATCTCTGCTAACTGAGTGAGAGAATCCTGGTCTCTTGAGCCTCCCTGCATTCCCTTTCTCCTTTGAACCACAGGGTGGAAGGGGTGGGTAAGAGGCAGGGTGAGACCAGGGGGTTCCAGCAAAGCCTCTTATGTGTGGTGTGTGCCTGCCTGGGCTGCCCTGACTGCTTCCCCAGAGGCTCCTAAGGCTGGCAAGGGGGCTGTGGGGCTCAAGGAGGGAGACTGAGAGCACCTGTGAGGACCCTCCACCTGGGGCAGCCTATCTCTAGACTCCCCCAAAAGACACCTGTGTGCGGCAGGGGGAGAGGGCACAGGGCAGCCTCACTGAGGGGCTCAGGGGCCATAGGCTGCAGTGGAAGCTAGTTAGGAGGGTGCTATAGTGGTCCTGGTGAGCCCTAGCAGGTGGGAGGGCAGAGAGAAAGAGCATCGCAGAGGTCCCTGCTTCTGCTGGTGATGAAGAGGGGAGGCGCAGATCTCATGCTGGTGCTGGGAACTTTAAAAATGTGGAAAGCGATTGCTTCTGAAGATTCAGACTAAACCTAGTCCCAGTCTGTGCTTTGGCTTCATGTCACTCCAGGCAAGATTTCTCTATGTGTTGGCTTTAGTTTTCTCATCTGTTAAATGGAATAATCATAGTAACAGCCCTTCTTCGGAAGCAAGGCCTGAAGACAGGAAGGTGGGCATGAAAGCACATTGATGCTTATGGAGAACAGATGTGGGATTGCTGTATAGGAAGACCTGATGGGGGTGGGAGAGGAGGAAGGGAGGGGGAGGGCCGAGAAGGAAGCATCAAACTCAGGGAGTCTACTTCCCTTCCTGGAGGCACAACAGAATTGACTCTGGGAGGTAGCCTGTGCCCTGGGAAGGAAACAGTGAACTTTTGATTTTCCACATGTTCTAGCCCAGTCCTTGACTGGCCTGGAATACAGATAATTCACTACAGGGGAAGTGTGGAAGGAACACAGCTCAGCAATAATACAATCGTGGGGAGCAGAATTGGGCTAAAAATTATTCAACTATTGAAAGCCAAATTTGCTCATAGATATGGACCAAGCAGTGGGAAATAAAGCTTCTCTGAGGATCTGGGGAGGCCCCTCGGAGGAGGTGACGTGTGGGCTGGCCCCAGGCATCCCCGGGAGGGACGTGGAGAGAACCCCCGATCAGGGACAGCACCGGCAAAGGCACGGCTTCAGGAAGAGGGGCCGCCCAGCCATTTTTCTCCTGGACCGTCTCGGCAGACTCCTAATCTTTGCTCTCTGAGGGTGTGTGTGACTCCCTGGAGGTACCACCCCGTGGGGCTACACCTGGGAGTCCTTCCAGGCACGGGCACCCCGGAAGGGCGGCCCAGGGCTTTCTCCCAGCACCCCAGCCCCTGCGGGAGGCCTGCCGAGCTGGGCTCAGCTCCAGGCTGTTCTCCGGGAGGCTCGCCTGTTTACCACTTCGCTGCAGAGCAGATGGATGACGGGGAGGCCACATTTTTCTCCCCGAGCAGCGGGGAAAATGAATCTCACCAAGTGTTGCCGACACCTTCCTACCAGGTTCCACATCCATCTCGGACCGGGGCTGCTGACAGAGCACTGGCCTATCCCTCAGCCCCGCTCTAGGGCCCAGGGGAGAGAGTGAGACAAGAGGAACGTTCCTCCACGCGGCTCCTTCTCTCCCGCTCGGCTGGAGGCCCGCGCTGGGCCTCTGAAGACAGAGAGAAGATGAGGCCGTGGTCAGGGGCGAGGACCCAGAAGGGCCCGCATTCGGGCCTGAGAGCCGTACACAGTCTTAAAGCTTGACACAGAGCAGTCATTTCACAGGAACGCGGAAGGTCAAGTCCGCCTGGGGGTGAGGCAGCTGGGAAGATGGAACTGTGGTCTGGAGACCTAGATCTGAATCCGGATTTGAATCAGTGAAATTCTAGGACTTGGGGCAAATCATTCTACTGTTCTGGGTCTTGTTTTCTTCCAAAACTGGAACGCATTCCTCCCAATGCTGGTGATAGATGACGCAGTGGTGATTGAAAGATCCGATACGAATGTCCCACCATTTACTGAGCACTTACTGTGTGCCTTAGACTGTATGGAAAAGATGGCGGATCATCACAAGAACACTTCAGCCCCTGCTTACACTTTGGATAACTGAGATGCTGATTTGAAGGGATTTTCGAAAAGTGAATGGCAGACCCAAGACTCAAACCCAGCCCTGTCAGCTCCACAGTCCTTTCTTCTTATTGATGATGTGCTCATCTCAGGGTGCAGAGACTCTTGGGGGCCTGGAATCTAGGGAATTTCACCCCGAAATAAATAATGGAAAGGAGGGGTTTGGGGGCCTTGAGGAAGCTCTTGAGGAGAGCATTTCCTTTCCCAGACTCAGGTAACACCTAGTGCAACTTCATGCCTCAGTGGGCCCCAGGATGTAGCCCAAACTCCTAGCCTCACCTGCCTCTTTCCTTGCTTGCGGTGCTCCTGGGGGCGGAGCCTGTTTTTATGAGACTGAAGCACAGGTAGGGAGGGTGGAGCCTGAGGACTCGAGGGGAGGGGTTCTTCCAGTCTGGGCTTTGAGCCTTGCTCCTGCCATGCCTTCTTATAGGCCATTGGTCCTGGGTGGGCCAGGAAAGGCAGGAGCCACCCACCACGTCCCTGGGGACCAGTGGCACGGCCTCCCAACCTATGGGCCCCAGTGGACGAGAAACAGTCAGTGTACATTCGTTCCCTTCCAGCAGAGGGGCCTGGAGCACAGAGTGGCCCAAACAGAACCACACACCCTCTCCGGTGCACAGTCTTATGAGGGGCACCGAGATGCAGGTCTCAGGAGGGGAGTGGAACTGGGCATGGAGAGGGGACAACCATGGCAGCAGGCCAGCCAGCCTGTGAGCACCACCAGAGGAAGGCCAGCGGGAGAGAAGCTCCCTGCTGTTGGGCTGGGCCTTATCTCCACCCTGCAGATATACATCTCCGCCTGGCTGCCTGCTGATGGCCCACAGTGGTCCTCTGGGCTCTATGCCAGCTTGAGGAGGGGGAGCAAGATCTGTGGGGCCTGGCAAGCTGCCCCCTGGCCCGCCTTAGCTGAGGACCTGCTTCTCTGAGCCAACTGTCCCTGGCTTCAGCTCAGGGCCCTGCTCTCTCTCAAAGAATTCCTATTCCTTATGATGTCACCTGGACCAAGAAGATCAAGTTACTCATGCCTCTGCTCCCAACACATGCAAAAGATTCAGTTCATACCTCCTCATAATAGATTGGCTCCAAGAGCATCAGTCAAGAGTCTGTCCTGAAGAATATTTTAAATGTAGGTATTATGACCCCAGCCAGCCTGGATTCAGACTTCTTTTGGGCCATCAGATGAATGACTGAACTCCTCCTGCCCCAAATTAGCAAAACATTGATATCTTCCTTTCAGGGATGATCAGCCTCTTCTCCAAATTGTTCAAGTACCCCAGAGAGGTGGCTTAGCCTAAGAGGGAAGTCCCACATCTAAACACCAAGCTGGAAAAAAAAAATTGTAGTATCATATGGGGAATCAGATCAGGTGTCATATATCACTTAAGAAAATTCATCTTTTCCTGCAAAATGATAAAATAATAGCTGGCATTTACTGAGGTGAGCTGTAGGCCGGACATTTTCTGTTATTCGCAGGCAATAACGTATTTCATCCTCACGAGAACCCTATGAGGTAAGTGCAACTTTATCCCCATTTCATAGACAAGGAACCGAGCACAGGGGGAAATCAATTCCATGGCAAGGGCAGACTGGCCAGTGTGGCCCCCAGGTTGCATTGGGTGCCCTGCCCCTCCAGCCAGCCTCAGTGGGGCTCCCTCCATCCATAGGAGAGGTGTTCATCTCTGGATCTCCATCCCCTTTTCCACTGAGATCTTCCCGTGCAAAGAATATCGGCGCAGAGAACCAGGGTGCACCCCCCCCCCCCCCATGAGGGCTTCTGGTCCCAGGTTCTACCTCACTAGGCACCGGTCCAAAATAAATCATTTCATTAGAGTTAATAACATGGTCCCTTTAACTGCAAAATGTTTCCAAATAGAGGGCCCTCCAGTCTGCTTTAATGAACAGATAAGAATCTTTGTAATTAACTCAGTGATGGCTTGCATGTAAATGGAATTCCTCTGAGTGTCTTGAGACTGTTTATTTGTTGTTTTAAGTGTGAGGTAAATATGCTCCTGACCACCCCACCCTCAGACAAGCTACTATACAGTCAACCACCCCCCAAGGGCATTTCCACAGATGGGCAGCGCCCCTTTGCAGAGACCCGCTGGGTACACTGGCACCCACAGTGCTGCCTGTCTTCATTCCAGCCCCTCTTGGTCAGGCCCCTGCAGACTTTCGCTCAAACTCTGGGCCTTCCTGCCTGGGGGTGTGTAAGGGATGGAGGGCTCTGCCCCATCATGTGACACTGCTCTGGGGGCTATAGTGTGCACGCATTGTGTGCTCGCCTTGTATACATGTGTGCATGTGTTTATTGTGTATGCACACATGCATGCGTGTTGGGGGCAGTGAGTTTGGTGGGTGTGTGGATAAGTGTGGTGCTCAGACAGTGTGCTCTGCACACGGGTAGGGAGCAAGTGCATGCTCGCTCTGCTTGCCCTGTGTCACTCGCCAGAGCCTGGCTCCTCATCCTTTGACACAGGCAGCTGTCTAATCACTGGATACTACTGGTGCTTTGTTGTGTCTGTTCCCCGAGCCCGGTTTGCTGGGGTGGAGGGTCACCTCGTGGCTCAGGCGTCTCTGGGGGTTTCCTGGCTGAGCTGCAGCTGCTGGAGCAGTCTGTACTCCCTCTCCTCCCCTCTCCTCTCCCTCGGGGAAGTGATCCCAGCCTAGAAGGCCAACCACAGTCTAGCTCCCTCCTCTGGGCTCACCCCTTCCCACCAGGGGACTGGGATCTGGACCAAAGCACCGAGGAGGAGAGGGCCAGTGGCAGGGCCCCGTGGGCAAGAGTGTGTGAGGGAGGAGGCCCTGGAACAGTGCTCTGGCTCAGTCAGCGGTGATGAGGTGCATCTCACCAGGGGAGGGGTGGCCTCCACCCTGTGTCGTGAAGGTGGTGGTAGGGAGTAAATAATAATGAGGGGGAGACGGGGGTCCCAGGTGACCCTTCGCTTCTGCTGTCTGCACCATTCTCCCACTTCCCTCTGGGATAGACTGGGGCAAAGGAATGTAGGTGAAGGCCACGTTCAGGGCAAGCCCTGGGCTGCAGGTGCAGAGATCCATGCCTGGCCCTGCTCTGCTTGCCATCAGTTCTTCTGGCTGACAGGGCCGCTCCGGGAAGGAGGAGCGTCCCGGAGTAGTCAGGGGCCTGGCCTGAGGTTCCCTTTTACTGACCAGGGAGGGGTTACTTGGCACAGTGATCCCTCTGCTCGAATTGCCATATATGGGTCTGCACATGGGGCACCATGGGGCTCCTGATGGGAGGGCACAGAGGGTCAGTTCGGGAAGGGCTCTCTGAGGACATCGACTCCAGACCCGTGTCTCACAGAGTAGGGCCAGAGACTCATGGCAAGGCACGCTGTGAGTGGGGGTGCCCGGGGGGCTGGAATCCAAGCCTGTTGGCCTCAATCCAGGCCTCCCCACTATGTGCCAGTCTCCTTTTCCTCCCTAAAGGGTGAAAAGGGTTGGGGCCCTTTCCCCCTTTCTCTCTCATATCTGGACAGTGGCGCTGTTCCCAGCAGCCCAGGGCTCCTCCAGGGTCACTGAGGGAGGGTCACATCCTGCTGCTCCATGCCCACTCCTCCTGGTCAGGTCCCCACAGGGCTCTGTCCCTTTCATCCAGGGGAAATCCATCCCATCTCCTAAACCTCTGAGTGCTGGGTCCCATCTTCCTAGCCATCTGGTAGACCCTTCCTCACCTCTTCACCCTGTTCCAGGCTGCCTTCCTGGATGAGCTGTCTGCTTTCCACGTCCACTTCATCCCCTCTGCTCTGTGCGCTGAGTGCCTGAATAAAGTACTTTGTGCTACTCACACCTGCTTCTTTATCTCCCTGAATACATGATGTCCTTTCTTCAGGGTGCAACTCATTGCCCTGATCAGACTGGGCGTTCGTCATGGGCAGGTGGCTTCTTTTCCTGCTCAGACCGGGGCTGCTACAGGACAGGGCCTGTTCCTCTTCTCTAAGACGAAGAGCTCCCATGGAACAGAGTCTGGTCTCTGCTGTCAGCCTGGGAGCTCCCTGTGGGCAGGGGACCCTTCACACTCTGTCTTGGCCCCAAGACTCACTGTCTCTCTGGCACACAGCGATAGTTACCATTCCCACTCACCCCCACTTTGTTCCTTCATCATGCTCTTCCTACCCCAACACGGCCAATCCAGACCCGTGCTGGCATCAGGTAGAGGCTGGCAGAGCTTCGAGGACAGCCGAGGACCACCGAGGCCCATTACTCTCCCTCCTACCCCATAGCAGCTCTATCTCTATAAGAGGGTAGAGGTGGGGGAGGTGTGGCCTGGCAGGGCTGGGTGGTGCCCCGGGATTCCCACCCAAAGACACACGAAGCATCAAGACTGAAGGGACTCGAGGGACCCTCTGACCCCTAGATTCTAGCTGAGGGTCCTGGCTTGCTCCACACATGGCCATGCCGGGTTCTTGGCTGAGAACTCGCACCAAGACCCTAGATTCCCAGCCTGTTCTTACAGCTACATCAGAACAAGCCCCTAAAGTCAGATCCCCGCCGAGGAGGGCTGCGTGGGGCAGCAGAAAGAGGTGGAACCTGGAACGGTGGAATCTGGGTTTGAATCTGGACTCTGCTGTTCATCGGTTATGTGCCATGAGGGAAGGCATAGCATTCTCTCCGTAGGGGAGGGCTGTCCCTCTAACAATGGCAGAGAGGCCATAGTGTTCACAACGTTCCATCTGTCCCCAGACACTGTCCCTGATCTATCTAGGCCTTAAATGGTGGTCCTACAGGCTGCCCCCTTCATAGCTCGTCAGTCTTTAGAGACCCCCTCCCAACCCTCCTCCAAATCTCTGCAGTCTTATTTCCCTTCAACTGCTAATGTTGCTTAAGGATGTAGCAGAAAGAGGATAGATTTGTAGCTGCCCGCCAGGTCACTTCTGAGCAAGTTACCTGCCCTCTCTGTGTTACTATCTCTTGGAAATGGGAGAAGTAATTCCTACCTCTCTAGACTCTTAAGAGTTAGTGATACAGGTGTTGAAACAGTTGGGGCCTTGTGAGGGAGATCCGTGGACATGGCCTAGTAGTAGTGATTTCGGTGTTTGTACAGATGAGGAAATGAGGGCCCAGAGCTGGTGATCCACTGGCTGAAGGTCACACAGCAAATGCACAGTCAGACCCAGGAGTCCTTGCCAACCTGTATTAGGAAGACTCATCCCTTCAGTTGAAGGTTTCCTTTCTCTGGCCCATTTCTTGTATTTTTAGCCTTCCCAGCTGGGCTCCCCTGCCTCTCTGTTTTCTCCTGGAGCCTCCTCTCAGTGAGCATAGTGCCTGGCCCATAGTAGGTGCCTGTCAGTACTTGTTGAAGACAGGCACGGAGGTGCAGGCAGGGGTGGTGTGGGTGGGGAGGTAGCAGTGTGGGGTCAGCAGGGAGCTGGGCACCAGGGTGGGGACAGGCTCGAAGCGCTTTCTCTGTACCTCTGTCTCTGCCTTTGCCAGGCCTGGCTGTCTGGGAAATCTCATTTCGCGAGCAAGCTGATTCATGGGCCCCGTGTCCCGGTGCTCCCTGAGCAGCTCTCTGTCAATAACTATTCTTTACAAGGTCCCTCGATTCGTTTTCGGGGTTGAAGACAAATTTTTAAAGAGGAGTTCAGTGCCAGGGCCATTCCAGAGGGGCTGTTAACTTAATGTCCTGCCTCGTTCCCTCCAAGCCCGCTCTCTCTTGAACTGCACGAGGGTCAGGGCTTGCCATTTCTAGCAATTGCTTCTCAGTTCTCGCATTTGGACAGTGGGTGAGGAGTGAACAGGAAGGGACACAAATTACAGGACAGGGCGGGAGGCAGGACTCCGGCTCCGTTATTAGGTTTGCTGTGTGACTTTGGCCAACTGCTCCCCTTCTCTGGGTCCTTGTTTCCCTGTCTGTGGAAACATGGGTGCTGACAGACATCATGATGATAGCTTCCACCTCGTCTTCTGGGGTGGCCTGATCTCTGAGGTTCATTAGGGAAGGGGGTGTCTGTGGCAAGCAGTGGCTCGTGTCTCCTCCCCATGTAGGACAACACAGTTGGCAATTCGGCAGCTGAGCGCTCTTGTGTGCACCCAGCTCTGTTCCCACGGCCCTGCCCCTCACCTGTCTTGCCGCGTCATCCTCCTAACTGGTTCCCTTGCCTGCAGTCTTCCTTCTGTCACCCAGTCGGAGAAAAACCATCTGAACCTCAGGTCTGAGCCCGACTCCCTGATCCATGCTGAGCCCACTGCGCTGCCTCTGGCCTCCACAGCTTTGCATATGTTTGCTGTGTTCCCCCTACCACCTGGGACTCATATTCCAGAAATATGTGCATAGAGAAACAGAGAAATCGTGCGCAAAGATGTGGCAGCAAAAGAAAGTGCAGGGTGTTGGTTATGCAGCCTCTGGGCCTTTATACCCACTATCTTCCCTTCCTGGACTGCCCTTGGCCCCATCCTCAGCAAGTCAGTTTGAGTTCTCCTCCCTCCCTCTGTGTCCCACAGCCCAGGGTAAAGCTCTCGTACACAGCATCCAGTCATTCCAGATAACTGTGGTCAGTTGACATGTCCATCTTCCCAGAAGGGCTGGGGCTCCTTGGGGACATGCCCCGTGCTCTCTGGGGGAGGGCCCAGTGCATAGTAGGAGCTTAGTGTGTTGCATAAACAAATGGGTCCTGAACATTAAGGCCTGAGAAACCCTATTTGCTGGGAACCTCTACGAGCAGGGTCTGTGCTAGGAGCTTAGTCTCCTTCAGGGCATACATGACCTCATTTAGTCCTCACAGCAAGTCCAGGGCCACCATGATCTGTAGAGCAGAGGACTGTGGAAAGCAGGCTTCCTTCCATGGTGGGCAACAGCATGTTGGGTGCAGTTGCCTATGCAGCTCTGGTTCTGAGCCAGGACGGAGGTCCAGGCCTTCTCCCTCGTCCCTTCTGAAACAGATGTTGGTGGCTGTAGTCACCTGTCCAGGGCAGGCACTGCTGGCTGGTCAGGCAGCCTTGGCTGGAGTTTTGCTGGGGCCAGGACCCCTGTGTCCCTCCCCATGGGGGCTGCTGCTAGTTCTTGGGGAGCAGTGTCCCAGGACCGTCAGAGGCCATGTGCCCAGCCAACAGCTTTTGCTCTCTCCTGCCTATACCTTGAACAAGGAGACCTCCCAGGCTTTCCTCATCAATCCATGCAGAAGAGAGGACTCCCTGCGAGGTGGAGACAGTGACTGTGATGGGGAGGGATCATCTCTGGGAGGTGGACTACAGGTGGAGAGGGAATCCAGAACAAGCTCAGGTGGGCACACCAGCCCCTTCTTGCCAGTCTCCTTATTCTTCTGTGCCCCCTCAGCCCCCAAGCCTTTCCTCCAGAGGCCCTGAGGCTTGCCCCACCCTCCTGAGCCAACCATGGCACCTCCTCGAGGAGCTACCTCTTTGTAGAGGCACATTTCTGGGTCAGAGAATCCTTCACCCTCCCCCCCTGGGTGGGCACCCCCTTGGCACAAGAGGGTCCAAAGGGGTGTGGACATTGGAAGAAGGGGTAGCCGGATTCAGCCATGTGTTGATCTCATGTCATTGAGAGTGTCCACAGGGTGCATGTGTGTGTGTACGTGCGCACACATGCACAAAGACCAGATGCAGAGCCAGCCACCATGCACCTTCGGTTCTCCGGGAGCTGCTGCCCCGCCCCAGTCTGGTCACCCCTATTTATTTAAGAAAATCTGACACAGTGGTGGGTAGAACCCCAGAGAGAAGTGGCTGTGGGCTGGGAGGGGTAAAGGAGACGCCAGGCTCCCCGATGCCTTTGCCCATCCCAAGGTCCTTCACAGAATTCCCTGGTGCCTTCTCCCCTCCCACCAATTCCGTTTCCTGGGAGAATGAGTGGCTGGCCCCTGCAGAGAGGAAGGAGTGGTCAGCAGAGCGAGAGGGGCGGCTAAGGCGTAGGGTTGACCTTGCAGGGGGACTGGGCCTCCTGGGGCCTCCCCAGACTACAATGCTGGGGTGTGGCTTGCTCAGGGTGGGGCCCAGGGCTCCTCCCCCTTGTGGCCCCAGCCCACAGCAGGTGGGGACAGAAGAGGGAGTCCTGAGATCTCAGGAAGGTGCCTGGCTTGGTCCCAGACCCCTCTGTAGGGTCAGCTCCCAGGTCCTGGGAAGGGGCTGGGGAGGGGGGCACCTGGAAGCCAGCAGATGCTACAAGTGTCTCCCCCATCCTCCAAACGTTTAGTCCACAGCAAGATCCTCAGCAGGGCAGGTGGCCGCCCTCTCCCCACCCTGCAGGACAGAAATCCCTGAATATTGGTTTGAGAAAAGTCTTTGTGCAGCTTGTGACACAAGACACCCCCACCCTCCCCCCAGAGGGGGAAGACAGGGGAGGTGGGGGGCAGAGGCGGGGCACAGTGTGGGCCCACCTCACCCCAGGCTTGGCCTCCATGCCTCACTTTTGGGGCAGGGGGTTGTCTAAGATTGGAGGAGGTTTGGAAAGAGTCGAACAAGGGCTCCCATCGCTTTCCTCCTAGCAAGCTCCTGAGGGAGGAGCCCTCTGCCTTGGGTGGCAGAATTGGGTATGGTGGGAGGCAGCGGGGAGGACCAGCTGAGGCAGGCGGCCGCCTGGCACAGAGCAAAGCTGCAGGGGCAGGGAGTACGAAATCCGCTTCAGCCGGCCTGCGTCAGTGTGAGCAGGGGTCCCAGCCACGGCGCGCACAGAGCCCACCCCCTGGGGGGACCGCGCCTCTACGCAATCTCTTTGATTCTGCGCATGTAATTGTGCAGGTCCGGGGGCGCGGTGGGCCGTGCAGTGCCTGGCACATCTGGGCAGCCCCAACCCAGGTCCTCTTCGTCCTCGTCGTCCTCTTCGCCGGCGGGCACCGAGTCATAGGCTAGCTCCTCCGTGGGCAGCGTGGTGAAGGTGGTAAACTTGACCCGCTTGCGCTTGGAGGTGGGCGAGCTGGCGGGGTCCTCGGCCTGGTCCCGGGCCGAGCCCCCCGAGGAGCCGTCGCCGCGCCCGTGCACCTGGCTCTGCACGCTGGTCTGTGAACTGCCGCTGCTGTGGTGGTCGCCGTGGCAGCAGGCAGGCACCGTCTCCAGCGGGTTGCCTGCAGGCGGCGACAGCTCTGCCTGCACACGCAGCGGCTGCCCGTTGCCTAGGAACACCCAGTGGTGCGAGTGGTCCATGCTGGTCTGGCCCTCGGGCGGGATGCGCTTGTGGCGGTAGCGCAGCACGAAGACGATGCAGTTGATGAGGAAGACCAGGATGGCTAGGCAGAAGACGCCCAGCAGTGCGTACATGCCGATCTCCAGGTCCGTGAGCCCGCGCGGCATCTGCAGGAAGCCGGTGGGCAGCGGCAGGAAGTCTTCTGTGGGCGGCACGGTGGGGCTGGCGGTGCCGGGGCCGGGGC